>NW_028301616.1:3382500-3690000 GCF_987345545.1 Pholcus phalangioides | reverse complement strand
ATGATCCCAATATACCGTTTTCTCTCTATCAAATACGGTCAACATCATAAGGAAATCACAGCGTCCTTCACGGCACTTAATCGCATCATATCTTTTCGTTGAAAAAGGTCTTGAAAATGCGTCAAACTCGGCCGTATCGACACCTCGGTTAGGCCGGCATTACAGTATAAAAGTTTGGTAAATTTTCATTTATAAAACTTGAAAAATTCAAACAATTGGCGGATCAGCTAAGTTCGCTCGAATGTAAAAGATGTGTTTATTGGTTAGATTTTTCAAGTTTTATAAAATAATTTTTATTAAACTTTTATAGTGTAATCCCGGCCTAACAGCTAGAAAATTTCGCGGAGATTTCAATGTCCTGATAACTGAACTTGACTGTGTTTTGAAATTTCTGCATTATGAAAAATTTTTTCAAATCACATATTTTCAACGTTTTTTGAATTTTAGTCACGTGGTTTAACAATTTCCCGTAAAATAAATGAATAATATACTTCACTATGAATATCATGAAACTTGAGTTCCAAACTAAGACCAGGATTGCACTATAAAAGTTTGATAAAAGTTCTTTTAAAAAACTCCAACTGGTTCGTTGGTTGTTTTCTTCAAGTTTGGTGAAAGATCTTCAACCTGTCCCATACAGTAAAACCTCGGTAAAATTCTGCTGACCAAGAGAGAATATCGTTGTAGAGGGATTATAGATATATCGAGAGGCGAGAGAAGTTTAATATTAGGGTATGGACATTTCCAAACAGGACTTGGAGAAATATCGTTGTATTGGGATTTATCGTTATATTGAGTATCGTAGTAGCGAGGTTTCACTGTAGTGTAATCCTGACTTAAGGGCGGCATTACACTGTAAACGTTTTATATAAAAATGATTTTTACAAAACTTTGAAAATTTAACCAATAAAATTATCAGTTACATTCGAACAAACCGATAGACTCAATGCTTTCATTTGCCACGTTTTATAAGAGAGTTTTTATAATACTTTTACAGTGTAATCCCGGCCTAATGAGCAGTTGAATGGAAGAGAAACGAGTTAATTTGCGTATATTGCAACTTCGTTAAACAATAAAAAGATAAAATACATGCTTTCGGTTGGTTCCTATAGGAGTTTCCTAACTGGACTCGCTAACTAGGAAGATATATTACATCGAGCCGTATTCCACAGTGAACTTGAATAGAGTAGCGCTGCGCAATCTTATAGCATGTAATATCTCTTTGCAGGAATAAAGGGTAGACTATATATGGGAGTACGCAAATAACGTATAAAGGGAGGACAAATGTTTAGTGCATTTCCACGCCCTCTCATAATCAGTAATGTGAATGGTCAATTACGTTCCATGTGGATCTATTAAGCTCGAAGTTTGACCATCAGACGCGTGGACACACGCACACGATGCCTAACCCCCGGATGCATCATTAGCCGGTGTTTGATGGAAGAATTTGCTCGCGAAATTCCCTTCTGAATCATTAAAGTTATAACATTGCGGAAACACAATGGGGTGCCGAAATGATTGCTGTCGGAGGCAATTGTGCGTGTGATCGAATTCTGGCTTCGTATGAATCATAGGCGACTCTATTACGTAAATATCGTGGTTAACGCGCAATTATTGATATCCCCCGTAACGATATTATTTGAATATCGACGTACCATGAAATTGAAGGTCATCCGCTCTTGACTGCGAGTTACTATAAATAATACGACGTGCACTAATACAATCGTCTTCATGGCATGGCCCACGGGCCACATTTGGCCCGCAGTTTTTTTTTTATAATCTCGTGACACTCCGATAATTTACTGAAAAATGTTGAGATCATTGAGAAAAATTAATTCTTGACTTAATGAAAGAAATAATTTCGGAATTAAAACTCGGAATTAATAATTTCGGAAATCGTTTTGGAATGAATGGAAGAAATAATTTCTCGGAATTGTAAAAGAAATAATTCCAGAACAAATTGATGATTTCGGAATGTGTGAAAAAAAATAACTCGTAAATCAATGAGAGATAATAATAATCGTAATTTTCCGATAGAAATTATTTCACAATCAATAAAAAAGAATAATTCCTTAATATTTGAAAGAAACGATTTCAAGATATAATGGGAATTGAGGAAAATAAAATTTTTGAATTATCGAAGTAAATGATTGCAAAATCATTTCAAGTGATTTCAGATTAAAATTAATCTCGCAAATAATCAATTTAAAATTCGTGGTAATAAAATTATTTCCTTCATTTATGGTACATATTTCATCGCACATATGCTGAGGTATGAGATATTTCAAATATGTCAGCGAATATTGCACTTAGAACATGGAGGGTTTTTTTTTTTCGTTGGTCTTAGGAGAGACAGAGAAACAACTGTCTAATTGAAAGTTAGACGACAGGGGAGCCGTATAAAAACTTAAATTTGTGACTTTTTTTATTAATTTTCACGGCATTTAAGATGATGATCGACATCATTTGAAACATTTTCACTAATTCAAAGTTGTCTCTGAAACCAACACTTCAGGAAACAGTTATTGGACAACGACGAGTGGACACCCCGTATACTGTAGCACAAAGGTCTTCAAACTTTCTGCAGTAGCGAGCACTCCCTGCTCCTATCATCAAAAAAAGAGCACCCTTATGGCAAGTTTGGCAAACGAATGCATGGTGATCAGGATGATTTAAATCCTTGAATGCGATTTGCACAAGGTGATCAAGTGCTCGCGAGCACGAAATCGGACACGAGCATCGTGAGCAAGCACCATGGGTACTCCAGGGAGCACCTTGGTGCTCGTGAGCAACTGCTTGAAGGTGGCTGCTGTAGCATCTCAAAAACCAGTGTAGTTTCATCTAACCCACACAGGTAAAGATCTTACATCCCGGAAGGGACAGAGCCCGGGTCGTGTCTGGTCTGATAGTGTAGTCTCATCATAAATCCCGTTCAGATCGAATAAAACAATTCATTACTTATGGTATCACTCTTTCAGTATAATCTCCACTCTTTCAGTAATAATCTCGTGATTATTATGGTTAAATTTCAGAAACGTGCATTTTTGACAGAAAATCGCGCAAATCGGGTTAACGTAAGTCGGGGTATTACTTTACTTGAAAACGGGCACTAGAAATGGATGGGTTTTGATAGATCTCCTCCGTGCTTTCGATCTTTTTTTTAGGTAGTTTTACTCCGGTTCTGAAAACAAAATGTGATTTTTTTTCTCTCTCTCTCTCTCTGCAATAATGCAGTTTTGCGCACACCTGGTAGCAAATGCATCGCGTGCAGCCTCGGCAGCAGCAGCATATTTTGAATTTCCCTTGGGAAGTTGGCGTTTCGGTCAGTGTTTTGTGCTGTATATCCACGAATCCTTCGGCTTCTCGTACCTTTCCGCGTGTCCTTTGTTTTTTTCCCCCATTATTTTTATTATTTCGCTCGTACGAACCTGTCATGAATGTTGAACTCTCTCGCGGGGAACAAATTTTGTTTTTCCTTTGTTTCATGTTGTATTTGATATGCATATCGTGTAAAGGTTGTGTTTTATTCATTTTTTGCTTCCTTTCTTACTTCTTCGTCCATTTACATTCATATATTGTTTTTTACGCATATATTTGTATGTAAATATCATATGCACATTTATGTAAATTTTCGTTTGCCGGTATAATGTTTCTTTTTGTTTCTTCCGGGTATTAGCGAAATATATGTTGAAATGTTTTCTTGGTTAATAAGAACGAATTTTTTCTGGGATAAATACGTTAATGGGTCTCCTATCTTATAACATGGTGGAAAAATATGCTCTGGTTTTGTAGAAATATTACCAAAATTGTTATTTAGCTATTGATATTTATTTCAAATTGGGTGGGTGTATATTTGACTGTATACAAGTTATCCTATGCGAGTTCAAAGTTTTACATAAGTTTTAAATACTTATTTTTTTCTGAAAATTTTCAAAAATAAAATGCAATTGTAACACCTTGCATGATTAAATAACAAATTAATGTGCAGTCCATTTTGCAATAGCTCGAATATCTGTTTAAGTCGAAGTTTTCATTCAGTGTCAGAACTTCTTACTTTTTTTAATATTAAAATTTCCCCTTAACTCGAAGTTTTCCCTTTACGTCGAAGTCTTCGGGAATGAGGGAAATTTAAATCAGTAATAGAATTTGTCAATAGCATTAAGCGATAGAATTCAGCATTTAACAATAAAATTTTGCATACTAAAGCATTAAGCATAGAGTTAGAATTCAGCATTTCGCAATAGAATTCAGCATTTCGCAAAATAATTCAGCATTTAGCAATAGAATTTAACATTTAGCAATAGAATTTAACATTTAGCGATAGAATTTAACATTTAGCAATAGAATTTAACATTTAGCAATAGAATTTAACATTTAGCAATAGAATTTAACATTTAGCAATAGAATTTAACATTTAGCAATAGAATTTAACATTTAGCAATAGAATTTAACATTTAGCAATAGAATTTAACATTTAGCAATAGAATTTAACATTTAGCAATAGAATTTAACATTTAGCAATAGAATTTAACGAACATTTAGCTATAGCATTTAGCAAATTCATTTGTCTGCTCACAAAAAGTAAATGACTTTCTCACGAAAGAAGGACAGAAAGAGAAAGACGAGGTAAAAAAATCACTGCATTTTTGATATAAAATAATCTTATTTACAAAAAGAAGTACACTTTATTCATAACTCTTCTCATTTACACGAGTATCATGCATGCGTCCGTTTCCATAATACACTATATGTACGTCTAGTTTATTTATAAATATTGTATTTATAGAATGCATATATACGTTTAAAATGTATTTTTAAACATAGTTTTAAATTTCAGTCAAAACCATTTGAAGTTGTGGCAACCTAAGTATTTACGAATGAATCTCAGATATTTTCGTCCTTTTATGACGAAAGCTGAACAGTTTTCTTTATTCTGAATTAATTTTTTTAATTATACTGATGTCATAGTATTTTATCACGTGCGCAATCTGTTAATATTGGATTTTTTTGTTGTTGTTATAAATTCGCAGAAAATTACTTTTGAAGATATATGAAAAACATTCTATTGCATATAGATGGCATACACAATCGAACATATACTATTTTTTGTGCCAGATTTGAAATAAATCAATGGTTGAATGAAGTTTTTAATGGTATTTCTACCAGAGTATAGTTTTACCATTTAAAGAAACGTAGGGGAACGACTTAAATGTACATAAATTGCTTAAGAATTTATTATTATAAACATTCAACACCAACAACGCAACTAATATATTTTGCTATGGGGCCATTCAAGTATTACGTAAGCAGATTTTTAGCCATTTTTGACCCTCCCCCCCCCCCTTGTCAGCAAAATTTCGTCAGCATCTTAGAATATTTCATATCGTCAAAAATGATGATCATTGATGACGTAAGTAACCTTCAAACCCCCCTCCCCCCTTGTCATCAAAAGTCAGCAAATCCGAAACCCGAAATAATTACATTTAGAAGCTGATAGAACTTATTAAAAAATGGTCTTTAAATTACTATTGATAGTAATTAGATTATTTAGTAAACTAGATTATTTATTGCAAGTCCCTGTGGCTATTATAAGAAGTTTTAAAACATAAAAAGAAATTTAAAAAAATGTTTTAGTTTTTGTCTTGAAAAAGTATGCAGCAAAAGTTCGTTTCGAAATCTAGGTGATGAAAATTCTCTTCCAATGAGCTCTTTTCATTAGACGGATTGGGTATTTTCTCATGCAATTTTGTGACACTTGTTTACTGAAATTACGATGAGCATTCATTGAAAAATCATGAAATGTTTTTTTTTTATTCGTAGAAACTACAGAGAAACTATTTCGTCATTCAAAAATATCACAGAGAAATTTCATTATTTGTTTTAATCATTAATAAATTTCCCCATTCGAGGAGAATATTATGGAGTTTCATCATTCGAGAAATTTCATCCTCCAAGGAAATCATCAAGGAATTTGATCACTCAAAAAAATCAACAATGCATTTCAGCATACAGATATATATGCTAAACCAATACAACATTATTATTCTGAGAGGAATCATGAAACTTGAATAAAAAATTCAAGAAATTATCCAAGAAATCAAAAAGTTTTCCCATTCTAAGACATAATCCAAAAATTTCATCGTTCAATGAAAATATAGGTAAATTTTTTATAGAAGTAAAAATAAAATAAAAAATAAAACATTATACATATAAAGAGATTATTAGAAATTCTTATGACGACAACAGTAAATTTCCGGTGGAAACAAACAAACGTTTTTCCGAAGTTTATCTCGACACTTATATCCAGAGGAAGGAAGATCTCTTTCTTTTATATTCCAGTGAATTTGTCCAGAGATGGGAAGTTCATTGAATTCCATTAACAATAAACATAATTGAGATACAAGATATACAGAAGACTGGATGTTGTGAAGATGTTTATTATTTGAGATGTTAAATTTTTAAGGAAGGAAAAAACTCATCTCTGCCTCTACCGGGAGTCGAACCCGGGTCCCTCGATTGCCGGACGAGTGCTCTGACCACTAAGCTACAGAGGAGATAGAGGTTTTCCTTCGCTAGAGCGTATATATGCCGAACGGAACCGTGCAATGGACGGTGAAACCGATCAGCTAATAGCTCATGGACGACGAGCCACCAGAGGGCTATATAGGCACCAGAGGGCGTCCATGAGCTATTAGCTGATCGGTTTCACCGTCCATTGCACGGTTCCGTTCGGCATATATACGCTCTAGCGAAGGAAAATCTCTATCTCCTCTGTAGCTTAGTGGTCAGAGCACTCGTCCGGCAATCGAGGGACCCGGGTTCGACTCCCGGTAGAGGCAGAGATGAGTTTTTTCCTTCCTTAAAAATTTAACATCTCAAATAATAAATATCTTCACAACATCCAGTCTTCTGTATATCTTGTATTGACAAGTGGAGAGCGACATTCATGTCATAATTGAGATATTTCATGCGTCAAAGAACTCATTCAATAGTTTCTCAGTAAGGAAAAAATCAAGAATTTTTTTAGCCTTCCGAGAACTTGTTTAAAGGCTTCTACTACCACGAAAATCATCAAGACATTGCGCCTTTCAAGAAACTGTTCAGAGAATTCTGCCTTGTAAGATATTATCCAGAGATTTCTGCATTCCAGGAAACTGTCCAGAGATTTTTAACCTTCCAGAAACTGTCAAGAGAGATTTCTGTCTTCTTAATAATTCACCAAAGATTTCGGCATTCCAAGAAATTGTCTACACATTCTGCTTTATGAGGAAATATCTAGACATTTCTACATTTCTAGAATTTTTTTTAGTTATTTCTAATATCCAAGAAATAGTCCAGAGATTTCTGCAATGCGAGAATTCGTCCAAAATCTTCCGCTTTAAAAGATGTTGTCCAGAGATTCCCGCATTCTCAGCACTTATCTAAAGCTTCCAGTATTTCAGAAACTGTCAAGAAAAAAATCCCTACCTTCCAAATAATTCCGCACATATTTCTACATTCCAAAAAATTTGTCTAAAAACTTTAGATTGTGATGAAATATCCTGATATTTCTACATTCTTAGAAATTTCACAGAAATTTCTAATTTCAAAGAAATAAGTCCAGAGATTCCTGCTTTCCAAAAATTGGTCCAAAGATTTTAGCTTTCCAAGAATTCGTTCAGCAACTTTCGCTGAAGAGAGATTTATCTGTCCAGAGATTTCCACGAATCGGCAATTATCCAGAGATTTCCACGAATCGGCAATTATCCAGAGATTTCCACGAATCGGCAATTATCCAGAGATTTCTACGAATCGGCAAATTATCCGTAGATTTCCACGAATCGGCAATTCTCCAGAGATTTCCACGAATCGACAATTATCCAGAGATTTCTACCTCCCAAAAATTATCCAAACATTCTATTCTAAATTCCAATGAATTTAACAGATTCCGGCCTTCCGAGAAATTATCCAGAGATTTCTACGTTCCAAATACCTTTCCAGAGATTTCTACGTTCCAAATACCTTTCCAGACATTTCGACATTACATGGAACTAACCAAACATTTCTAACACCCAAGAAGTTTTCTACAGATTTCTGCCTTCGGAAACTGTCCGGAGGATTCATTTTTCCAAGGAACCACACAGTTCACTTCTTTCGAAAAAAAATTCTAGAGAGAGATTACGAATTCCAAGAAATCTTCCACAGATTTCAGTCTTCTGAGATATACAAGAAATCGTTGAGAAGTGTTTGAATTCAGAATCATCAGAAACTCATCAGACCCAAAAGAAAGTTCCACTGCCCATAGAAATAATCAAGAAAATGCAATATATAAATCAAATACCAAGAAAACCCTTTAAAAGAATTTAGAAGAAGGGAATAATATTAAATTAAAATATAGCGGGATTACGATTCAACATACATATACCCATACCGATCTAACGAGTATAAACAGAAATATAATAAACATTTCTATATATTCGAAAAATATACTCAATGAACTTTCGTAAAAAGATTAAAATATGTATATATAAAATACAAAATAAATATGCAGAAAAGTAAATATACAGTTTTAGTAAAAAGATAAAATACTAAAAAAAATTTTTTTCCCTAAGCAACTTTTATGAAGAAACGTTTTTTTCTACCTTCTCCACCAAAGCAGAAGTGAATATAGGAGAAAAAAATGGATTATCGTCATGTTCACTTACACTTAAAACTCATGATGTACATTTCGTGTAAGCAAGAAAATTACCAAAAAAAATACTTAGAGGTGAAGATATCTTTCTACCAGAAGTTTCGAATAGAGAAGATAGACTAGCGTAGGAAAAAGTAAAAAAAAAAAAAAATGAATAAAAATAGAGATTGAGTGAATAAAAGCTTTAGAGAGAAGCCCCCAATACCTCTTCCAATCTTTCTTCTTCACGAGAAAAAAATATATACTGTGTATCCAGAACGTTTAAAAACCCAGAGTGCACTAAATTCCAGCCTCACTCTCATACCTTCAAGCCATGGTGGCAAACTCTTAACTTCTAGAGCTCCTGAATGGAAGCTAACAAAAAAAAAGGTTTAAAAAGAGAAATGGTGCTTTTCCCATGATGCATAATATCAAAGGGAGCTTATAGTCTCCCCCCTGCAATAAAAAACGAAGGATAAAGCAAGATGGGAAGAGAGTTTTTGAACTTCAAAAGTCATCGTCAGGAGAAAAAAGTAAAGCAATGGATAAACTCCGTTGGATAGAAAAAACAGAATATTCTAGAAAATATCTGGTTTTGGGAGAGAAATATATATTTTTCTAACTTGTGTGGCATGTACCCATGTCCTTGTACATAATACACGCACACGATGGTTTACTTTTTTTTGTCGGAACTGTTCTAAGATCAGATAATTAATAATGGTGGTTTTTTCCGAATAAAAGAGTAAAATATACACTAAAAAGTAATATTTGGTAGAATTTCCAAGTAACCAGCTACGGACACGTGTTGCAAGAGAGCTTTTTCTTTGAAGAATTCCGAAACGAAGCATCTAATGATATGATTTTTCGATGCTGTTCATTGCGGTTATCCAAGTGTAAAACTCGAGTTGAAAATATTTCTTTCTTGTGACATATGTATTTGCTTTTTGAACACTCATAATACAAGTGATGTGTTACTGTATTGCACTCATAAAACCAAGTCTCACAAAATCTGCACTCATATTATCTTGTAATCATGACCAAATATGTTAGGGAATTTTTTAAAAACTCTAATTTCAAAGATATCTGCCCTGTAAGAACTCGTCCAGGGATTTCTACATTTCAATAATTGTTCAGAGATTTCAGCTTTATTAGGAACTGTCCGTAGCTTTCTGCGTTTCAAGAAACTGTTCTGAGATTACTACCTTCCAAAAAGTCTTTTACAGATTTTTGCCTTCTAAAGACTGTCCATATATTTCAGCCTTCCAAGAATGCGTCCAGTTATTTCAGTAATCTCATTCAGAATATATTTAGTTTTTTCCAAAAACACTTTTGGAGTTGTCATTATTTCATGAAATTTTTCAGAAATTCAGTCTCTCGAAAACTCTGTTCCCAAATTCGTGCCTTCCCAGTAAACATTGTATTACAAAAAATAGTTAAGAAATTCTTCAATTTCGGAAACTCATCAGAAAATTCCAGTGCTCATAAAGACAATCAAGAAATTGAAAAATATAAATCAAATACTGAAACAACTCTATAAATGAATTTATTTTATTTAAATTCCAAAAAAAGAGAGTAATTATAATTTTTTTCATCAGCTAAAGAAAACTGTTCAAGAGAGAAGGAATTAAGCTTCAAAATATACTCATAGTAATTGAATCTGAGCAAACAAAAATATAGGATTCCTTGTATATTCGGAAAATATACCCAACGAATTTCCGTAAACAGATGAAATACCAAAAACTGAATTCCCTACGCAATTTTTATGAAGAAAAGTACTTTTTTTTTACATTCTCCATCAAAGTAGGAGAAGTGAATATGGGGGAAAAAATGGATTATCGTCATGTTCACCTACACGTAAGACTCATGATGTACATTTCGCATAAGCATGAAAAATACAAAAAAGAAGTACGTAGAGGTAGAGATATCTTTCTACCAGAAGTTTCGAATGGAGCAGATAGGATAGCGTAGGAAAAAAGTAAAAAATAAATAAATATAAAAATTGAGTGAATAAAAGCTTTAGAGGAGCCCCAATGCCTCTTCCAATCTTTCTTCTTCACGAGAAAAAAAAATATATATACTGTGTATAGAGATCCAGAACGTTTAAAAACCCAGAGTGCACAAAATTCCAGCCTCTCTCTTTCGTACTTTCATGCCATGGTGGCAAACTCTTAACTTCTAGAGCTCCTGGATGGAAGATAACAAAAAAAAGTGTTTAAAAAGAAAAATTGTGCCTTTCCCATGATGCATAATATCAAAGGGAGCTTATAGTCTCCTCCTGCAATAAAAAACGAAGGATAAAGCAAGATGGGAAGAGAGTTTTTGAACTTCAAAAGTCATCGTCAGGAGAAAAAAGTAAAGCAATGGATAGAAAAAATAGAATATTCTGGAAAATATATCTCTGGTTGGGAAATATATATATTTTTCTAACTTGTATGGCATGTGTCTATGTCCGGGCTTGTGTATACATAAGCACATGAGAGTGAAATTGTATAGTTTTTGTTTCCAGAAAAAGAATGATGTTGAAACAGATAAATGTGCTCTGAAAACGGGAGTAAAATATACGTTAAAAGTACTGTTTCGTAAAATTTTCAAGCTAACAGCTATTGGAATTGATATACTGCGAGAGAATTTTGTTTGAAATATTCTGAAATGAAACATCAAATGACACGAGTTTTAGATGATGTTCGTTCCGGTCATATAACTGTAATACAGAATAAACGTTGAGAAAATATTTCTATCACACATAGATCTATATTTGCTTTTGTGAGTGCTCATATGAGTAATACGTTGATTAATTGATAATCATAATATTGACTATAACAAATTCTGCACTTGTAGCATCATGCAATCATGAAGAGGGGTTTTTGGAAAAAATTTCATATTTCTGCTTTCAAATAAATTGCCCATAGTATCTTGCTCTCCGAGAACTTATACAGAGATTCCTGCGTTCTCAGAAACAGATCGGGTATATTTCTGCCTTTCAAAAACTTTTCCAGAGATTTTAGCCTGCAAGAAACAGTCTAGACATTTCGGACCTCTTAAAAAACTACCCCGACTTTTCAGTTCTTTCATTTAGAACATTTAGTTATTTCTAATGACTTTTCCAGGGAATTCTGTGTTCCGAGAAATTTCAACGTTGCAAAAAATCTCCCGAAATTTATGCTTTCAAAGAAATTTTTGTTCAACAAAAAATCGTAAAGAAATTTTTGAATTCCGAAAATCAACCAAAAAGTTCACTGTGTGTAAAAATAACCAAGAAATTGAAATACATGTATCAAATAATAAAACAACCTTTTAAAATAATTCCAATTATCTGAATTCCCTCAAAAAAAATATCGATTGATTTCCTCATCAGCCAAAAAAAAGGGAATAATTCCCTTCAAATCAGGAGTTAAGCTTCAACACGCATAAACTAATACTGATCCAACCTGTACAAACAAAAATATAACCAACGTTTCATGTTCCTCGTGTATTGGGAAGATATACGCAATGAATTTCCGTAAAAAGATGAATAACAAAAAATGAACTTTCATAAAAAAGAGAAAAAAAATTTAACCTTCTCCATCAAAGCAGAAGCGAATATAAGAGAAAAATGGATTATCGTCACACACACATTTTCACTTGCGCATAAAACTCATGATGTACATTTCGTGTAAGCAAGAAAAAATTTTGTATTACAAGAAACTGGCAAGAAATGTCGAATTCCGAAAACATCAGAAAATTTCACTATCGCTATAATCAAGAATTAAAAGATACTGAAACAATCCCTTTAAAAGAATTGGAATTATTTAAATTCCAAAAAAATTTCCTCATCATTTCTCATCGCATTTCCTCGTCAGCTAAATAATAATAACGCACTTCAAATAGAGGATTCAAGCTTCAACATACATTTACTCATACGGATACAACCTCTGCAAGCGTTTCTTGTACATTCGAAAAATATACCCTGTACATTTCCATACTGAGACGAAATACCAAAACAAAAAAAAAAGAAATTCCTACGTAACTTTTATGAAGAAACGTTTTTTTTTCTACCTTCTCCATCAAAGCAGAAGTGAATATAGAAAAAAAACATGGATTATCGTCATGTTCACTTACACATAAAACTCCCGATGTACATTTCGCGTAAGCAAGAAAAATACAAAAAAAAGTACGTAGAGGTAATAGAGATATCTTTCTGCCAGAAGTTTCGAATAGAGGAGATAGGATAGCGTAGGGGAGAGTAAAAAAATAAATAAATATAAAAATTGAGTGAATAAAAGCTTTAGAGAGAAGCCCCGATGCCTCTTGCAATCTTTCTTCTCGACGAGAGAAAAAAAAAATACTCTGTATAGATCCAGAACGTTTAAAAACCCAGAGTGCACTAAATTCCAGCCTCACTTTCATACCTTCAAGCCATGGTGGCAAAACTCTTAACTTCTAGAGCTCCTGAATGGAAGCTAACAAAAAAATGGCGCCTTTTTCCCATGATGCATAATATCAAAGGGAGCTCCTAGTCTCCCCCCCCCCTGCAATAAAAAACGAAGGATAAAGCAAGATGGGAAGAGAGTTTTTGAACTTCAAAAGTCATCGTCAGGAGCGAAAGTAAAGCAATGGATAAACTGCGTTGGATAGAAAAAAAAATAGAATATTCTAGAAAATATATATTTTTTTAAACTTGTGTGTGTGGCATGTGTCTATGTCTGTACTTGTTTATACATACACGCACATGAGAGAGGAATTTACTTTTTTTTCCAGGAAAGGAATGATTTTGGAACAGATAAATTGTGTATTCCGTTTCCTTTTTTTTTTTTCGAAAACGAAAGTAAAATATGCATTAAAAATACTATCTGGTAGAATTTCAAGTAAACAGCCATTGAAATATGTTGCGACAGTATTTTTTCTGGAATATTCTCAAACAAGTATCGAATAACTTGAATTTTCGATGACGTATGTTCCGGTTATGCAAGTCTAATATTAATGTTGAAAATAGTTCGCTTTGTATAGATATATATTTGCTGTTTGAGCGCGCATAATATGAGTAATGTGATACTATTACTCATATTATGAATAATATGTTACTATTCTGCACTTCATAACTATGAGCCTTACGACTACAATATTATGTATTAATTATTAGTTTTTTTTTCTTTCGTAATACATGCTTTCATATTGGGCAGCATATTTATATTTTATAGTAATTATTGGTTTCTTTATTGCTCTTATTGGGTTGCTGTATTTTTGATATAGTTTAGATATACGGGGTGATTATAAAAAAACTATCCTGACATATGGGCCCCTAACTATCATACCATTCACAGAAACTGAATGAAATTTTGGCATAAGGTATTTTGAGGTATGCGCTCAAGAATGATATGGAAAACAACAGTGTCACTCTAACAGTTACGGTTACAGTGAGAAAATTTCGAAAATATCAAATGGCAACACCAAGTTTTTTGTATTGGAATGCGATCTCCATACTGAAAAACACTAAATAGCGTTGGAATGGCACCTGCAGCACGAAAATCCCCGGAGCTGGGCAAGGAAAAAGTAAAAAGGACTTTGCCGTGCACCAGAGCATTAATGTTCGTTTCATTCGTCACACCGTTTCTTCGGCTGAGATCCCAGCCTGATTAGTCCTCCACAAGGTCATGTGAAACACAATAAAATGCTTTATTTTATGCTGCTTCTCTGTCCTTATTGGTTGTCCTCACTTTTAGCCTATCTACCGCCGGTGATTTTCATGCTACAGTTGCCGTTCGAACGCTATTTAGGGTTTTTCACAATGGAGATCACATTCCAATACAAAAAACTTGGTGTTGCCATTTGATATTTTCGAAACTTTCTCACTGTAACCGTAACTGTTAGAGTGACACTGTTGTTTTCCATATCATTCTTGAGCGCATACATCAAAATACCTTATGTCAAAATTTCATTCAGTTTCTGTGAATGGTATGATAGTTTGGTGGCCCATATGTCGGGATAGTTTTTTTATAATCACCCTGTATATCCAACATCATATTTTTATGGGAATCTTTTTTCAGCCACCTCATTCAACATTTTGTCTGTCGTGGCCTTTGTATTTGACCGCTGCACATTATAACATCTTGCAATCATGGAAAAAGTTTTTTTGGATATTTTTTATATATTCGGTTTCAAATATCAAAATAAAAAATTCTCGGGTTGAAAATGAAACTTGTGATCATATTAATGCTTTCACGTGTGAGATTGTGTTTCAAAGAAAGAGGGAAGTTTCCCAATTTTTCCAAAATTGGTTCCAAACACACAATCAATTTTCTACGATGCTTATTTCAATTTAAAAAAAGGGTGTTACGCTATTTGAAATTTTTAATTCAGTTCACTCTGACAGTAGCCGTCCGAGCTTCATAATGTTGATAGAATATATAATTATATACTTCAATTGAATATCTTAACACTAGAAGGTCCGGACTGTACGTTATACCTAAAAGTTCCGCTGGCAGTCATTTTGACTGCTGCTTCTTTTTAGTGCAATATATTTAATCACGCTAATTTTTTGCAATAAAAAATAACAAGCATTACCCCACATGGTAAATTTGTTTATTTTGAAGAAATTTGCGTTTTCTTAAGTATACAGGGTGTCCATATACTTTACAAGTATAAATATGAATAATTAGAAAGCAACTGTAGACAAGATTTTACATGAAAAAAGATAGGTAAACATTGCATCTACATTACATCCTATTATGCCAGTGTAAACTTGCACTATCGAGGAGCAACCAGCGCACTATTAAAATTTCATACTACAAATTAACTTATAAAGAATATTTAATTAAAAAAAATACATCTTTGTTTTCCTTTTTTAGTCAGTATTATCTGATTCAGACCTGTCTCTTCTGGAATCACTACTTTTTCTTTCGCGTAAATATAGCACAAAATCATGATTTTCGTGGTCAGAGTTTGCATCGTAAATTTTCTCAGCCTCAAATGTAATGCCTGAAATATAATTTAGTACAACAAAAATATCTGTATTTTGTTCCAATACATCCTTTTTCTAAGAGCCATACACGTCTACACACTGTGAATGAACCTATGCTTAATAGAAAGCTTTCAAAGCACATGGTGGCATGAAGAGGTATGAAATGTCAAACTACAACAAAAATTGAGCTTGCCAGGTGAACGATTAGAAAATAAAAAAAGATTCCTCAAATTTGATAACAAAGGGTATAGCTAAATAATAGATGATGTTTTGGTTATGTATGTTAACATGTATTACCGGCAAAGTATGAAATCCGGCATTCTATCGGCTAAGTATGAAATGCCGGTTTTATTCTATACTTTGCCTAGGCATTTCCTTCTATAGAATGCCTAAACACAATCCAGGCAAAGTATGGAATATCTTCTTCCAACAAAACATTAACTGACAAACTTTTCATTATATAAGCCTCAGGATGCCAAATGAGCTAAACAAAATAAGAGATTCTTGTTGAATTATAGTATAGAATAGTATAGTATAGTATAGTATATTATATAGAATGCCTGGATTTCACACTTTGCCGGTAACATATGCATACCGCCCCTGTCAATAGATATTTTAGACTACCCAGTAACACGGTGCGAAACAAATAGCATTATTTCACTTATTTTTTCTTATTGATACGTTAATCCTGAATATATGTAGTGTTGTGTGTGCCACTAGAGGGAATGATAGCGAATAAACTTAAAAGCAAATGTTTACATTAACACCCACCACGAGGAGAAAACATATACAATTTACAAGAGCAGTCAAAATGATTGCTTTCGGCCGTTCCAGGTATAAACGTCGATATTTCCTGAACAAAAACCTTTAAAGTTTTAAAATTTTTGTACACAAAGACAAGTACAAAAAATAATGAAAAGTCATTAAAAATGGAGTGTGTACGTCAAATACTGCCGTGATTATAGAATTTAAAAATGAAAAACCGTCAAAATGCCTGCTCCGGTCGTTCTAGCGACTTCTGAATGCTCGTTTATGGTGGAAAATATTTTATGACAGACCTGTATATATTTATTGGCGAAAAATGTGGAAAAGAAAATTTGAAAATTCTAAAACTGGAAAAAAAACCTGAAAAGTGCAGAAAAATGGGAAAAGTTTAATAAAAGTGCAAAATGCAAAATGTATGAATAAAAAGTATTGTAGAAATCTAGGAAGCTTGAGAATTGCATATTTAAAAAGTTTAGAAACGCATATTTTAAATAGCTTAAAAAGGTGCATTGAAAAGGTGTAGAAAAAAATACTTAAAAAAAGCTAATAAAATGTATATATTGGAATTATGTTCGAAAAATATGTGTATTTTTAAAGTTGTATTAATTTTAAAAATTCCCGAAACCTTGAAAATTCTTGACAATTTATATTTGATAAAAAGTAATGTATAGTTTGAGAAAAAATAATTATCGTTCCCCATATTGAACAAAACTGAAAAAAATTGATTCTAATCATTCAAATTTTACAAAAATTCAGAAACGTGTATTAGAAAATGTTTAGAAATTTGCAAAATTGAAAAACTTAAAAAAAATATTCATGATTTAAAAAATTAGAGACACATGAACAAAAATTGAAAATAAAATCAGATAAAAAAAAAAAGATCGACATATCAGACTAGAGTTTAACATTTTAAAGTAATATAGTTGGTGTGACTTGAATGCAGCAATTGCAGTAAAATATATCTATGTGTGTTGCCAGAAATTCTTTATGTAATGTATCAATACGACCCATGGGAGGTTATTTATATCCCTTTGGGTCGAAAAGTGTTTAATTTGTTTTTGTCTATTTTGTCCATTGTGCTGTTTGAAAAAAAAATTAAAAAAATATATATTCTGAAAAAATATGAGTTCACAAAAAATTTAATTTAATTTGTTGAAAAATATCAAAAAAATAAAAGAATAAATTATGCGCACACAAAAGAGTATCCAACATTCCTTACAAAAAATGACAAAGTGGAAAAACTATGAAAATGATAAAATATATTAAAAAAAAAACTGACATTTTTATTAATTTTATATTGGCAGTGCACCACAATAAGTAATACAGCACAATAGAAATAAACACTGCATTAGATTAAGCAATACAGCACAATAGCAATAACCACTGCATTAGATTAAACAATACACAATGTATTACAATAAGCAATACAGCACAATACGCAATGTATTACAATAAGCAATACAGCGCAATGTATTACAATAAGTAATACAGCGCAATGTATCACAATAAGCAATACAGCGCAATGTATTACAATAAGTAATACAGCGCAATGTATCACAATAAGCAATACAGCGCAATGTATTACAATAAGCAATACAACACAATACGCAATGTATTACAATAAGCAATACAGCACAATGCGCAATGTATTACAATAAGCAAAACAGCACAATACGCAACGTATTACAATAAGCAATACAGCACAATACGCAATGTATTACAATAAGCAATACAGCACAATACACAATACACAATGTACGGAAATCAATACGGAATAGGCACTGCATTATAATAAGTCATACAGCATGCAATGCACTACAATACGTGATGCATAACAATACGCAATACACCACAATCAGCAATGCCCCATATTGCAGTGCACCACAATACGCAATGCAGCACAATCAGCGATGCACCGCAATACGTAATGTACCATACAATGCGCATACTGCATTGATGCATAAGAATACGCAATACACACCATAATACGTAATACACACCATAATACGCAATACACACCTCAATATGCAATACAGCTCAATACGCAATAAAGCACTATACATCGCAATAAGCACCACAATACGCCATAACCACTGAAACACAATAAGCAAGCGATACACTATAATCAGCAATGTACGACTGTTTGCAGTACACCACAATAAGCAATGCAGCCCAATACGCAATGCGCCACAATAAGCAATACAACCTAATACGCAATGCGCCATAATACGCAATAAGTACTGCATCGCAATGAGAAATACAGTACGCGATACACTATAATGTATAACAATTAGCAACGCACCACAGTACATATAACTATATGCAATACAGTACAATACGCGATGCATCACATAAGCAAAGCACCATAATAAGCAATGCATTAGAATAAGCAATACAGCACACGATGCATTACAATACGCAATGTACCACTATTTACAGTGTCCCGCAATACAGCATAAAACGTAATGCGCCACAATACGCGATGCATCGCAATAAACGAAGCACCATAATATACGCAAAAAGTATTGTATTACGGTCAGCAATATATCACGCGATGCGCTGCAATGCGCAATGCACCACAATAAGCAATGCACCACAATAAGCAATGCACCACAATAAGCAATGCACCACAATAAGCAATGCACCACAATAAGCAATGCACCACAATAAGCAATAAATCATAATACGCAATGTTACACTATCGGCGATTCGGTGCAATAAGCAATGCACCATTTCAAGTAATGCAGCACAATAAGTAGTGCAGCCTTATATTAAGGGCACAAAAAAAAACAATGCACCATTATATCAGGGCACCACATTAAGCAATAGAGCACAATACTTAATGCACCTCCATCGGCAATACACGACAGTGCTTATTGCACCACCATCGGCAATACAGCACAATAACAAATATACCACCACCGTAGGCAATACAGCACAATAAGCAATGCACCACAATAAGCAGTGCACCACAATACGCCATAAGCACTGCATTAGAATAAGCAATACGTGATTCACTAAAATACGTAATGCATAACAATGCGGAATTGGCCAATATTTACAGCGCACCACAATAAGCAATGCAGCACAATACCCCATGCACAGCAATATCGCATAATATGCGATGCATCGCACTAAACAAAGCACCATAATACGCAATGAGTCACAATAATCCATAAGCACTGCATTACAATAAGCAATGCAGCACTCAGTGCACTACAACACCTAAAGCATCACAATCAGTAATGTAGTAATGTGTGTAATCAGTAATATTATGCACCACAAATAAGCAATGCAGCATAGTATGCGATGCATCGCAATAAGCAAAGCACTATAAAAAGCAGTATAGTACGCAATATACCACAATACGCATTAAACGCGGCATTACAATGCGATGCACTACAAAATGCAATGCACCGCAATCAGTAATGCACCATTATTTTTGCATTGCCACAATAAACAATGCAGCACAATGCGCAATGAGAAGCAAGTATTCATCCTCGACTCAAAATGAAACCTGTCAATTCCCCCTTAAAGAGGTCTGTCCAATGCCCCACCCTGGGTACCCGGACTCTGTGTGTTGGGAGCACTGGTGATGTATACATACCTCTGGGTACATGCACAAAACTTGATCCCTACAGGTCAAGCGGTTTCCGATGTCCTCAGGAGTTAAATGAAAAGTTGACCCAAAATCGTAACCGACTTCCGTAACACAAAAACGTGACATAAAATCGTCACTAATTTCGGTTGCTTAGAAACAGGCCCTTTTCGAGTTTGTGATTTTATATTATAGAGTAGATAATAACTGGATTTATCATATTTACCGAAACAGATATAACATCCATTCATTGTTGTATACGTAACATATAAATATAATATTTTTAGAATATATATATATATATATATATATTCAAGAATGTTTTGGGAATGTCAAGAATATTTTGGGATATTAAGTCAAGAATATTTTTGGACTAGAATATGGTCAAAAATATTTTTGGAAAGAATATTTCAGGAATATAAAGTCAAGAATATTTGAGGAATATAATACTAATTTTTGGTACATAAAATTAAGCTTTGATTTCGACATTTTCATCTTCATTTGTTCGTCCTATAAGTATTTTTAGAAATGACATTTTTATTTCTTTTAATAATTTTTTCACTACTATCTAAAAAGAAACTTTAACACCTCAAACGGCGAATATTATTCATTGAACACTTCTTTACATCTCTTTCTAATATAATTCTCTGCCGAAAACATTATTTTCGATGCTCGAACAAAACCATAGCACACATCTTTATCCAATTACAAATTCTTTTTCTAGATTATCTTAATAAGTATACTCATCCAAAACACCGTGTAAATTGAAGAATAAACGAACGAATGTAATTTACATATTAGCAGTAATATCATTCTTTTATTCTCAGAAAGTTATCCAAATTAACTACATTCCAATACGAGTATTTCACAGATGGTTTTATAATTTCTTTTCAAGACGTTCAAGATATATATTTGCTCATTAACTCCGTTCTAAATAATACGGCGACATTAAATGCTTCAATTTCAAAGAAATCAGAATACTCATTCTAATTATGAATCGAGATGGAACAAATCAAGTTTTTTTCCCCTTGAATACTACTTAATACCGCAATTTCTCAATTATTGCGGTATTTAGATTCTGAAAAATAATTTTAAACTCTTATAAGAATAATGCAAGAATAAATCATTCTTCTCGTAAATTTTTAATGAACGTATAACATTTATTTATAATTATAAATGAAACAGGTATTATACTGGTTATACTGACAAATGAATGTAAATGCCACGGTAAATATGATAAATCGGTTATTATGCATACGCACCAACCGTTTTGGTAAGTTTGATAAATTTATCACTCTTAACCGGTGAATATGCATAACACCCAAGCGTCGTTGGCATATTTGATAAATATTGGAAACATGATCACTTTTACTGGCGATAATGCATAATAACCAAGTATTTGTAAATTAAATAAATACTTGAAATTTATCGTCTTTATCTGTGATTATGCATAATACCAGTGTAAGTGGTGAATTGGATAAACGTGAAAAAAAAATCCAAATTAGTCTAGTATATGTGATGAGTGTAGTCGGACCCAGATATAATAACAAATATTAAGATGGTACCCCGATATAATGATATTGTATGGGGTCATCCCTCTTTAACGGGCGAATTTTTTGTCCCACCTGTGTAATAATTGAATGTAAATTTACAATTTTTTTTTATATTTGAAATTATTTATTGGTATTTATAAACCTGTACAAACTTTTCTCTAATACTGACGTTATGTTTCTCGATATCATATTGATTATAATCGTTTCAATTAAATCTACTACAGCCATGTAGTTGAGCAGAGTATCTGTAGTGATTCATTCGTGGTCCACCTTCATAACTCTGAAGCACAGCGAGAGTAGGTAGGTATTCATAAGCATGATCCTAATGGTTATTCAGAGAGTCCGATTCATCTGTCACTGGATGGAATTTGCTTCTGCGAGTGTGCGTGCGTTCTTCCCTCCTTTATCGTGATTGAATTAGAATGTCCTCTTGCTTCATTAATCTGTAATCTAATAAGATAAATCTGTTTCTCTGTGTGAAAGCACCCCGTTTTAATTGAATTTTCCTTGCGATTGCTGTAATTAACGCGTTGTGACTTGGATGGAAGGAATTTCGAAATCCGAAGTGACCATGCATTACACTAATTTGTATTCAGCGACGAAACTTGCGACAGACAATTCCATCACATAAGTTATTATTTCCTAAAAAAAAATTGAAAAGAGAATGTCATTGATTATTATGCAAGTTTATTCATTAACTGAATGGTGAAATTGAATAGAAAAACTCCTTAAGGTATCCGACTACCATTTTAGCATTTTTCTTTCTCTCTAAATTGGTACCGGGAAGAATTTTAATAACTTTCTTGATAGAAAGTGTCTCAAAATGGTGAAAACAGTAACAAATTTTGAACTGCCGATGTCATTTTGCATGAAAAATATCATTTTTATGTCAAATGTTAAGCTAAATTTATACAACATTCAAAACACGATTGCAAAAGATCCTGTAAGTGAAATGTTTTGTTGTTTTCACAGTACATTGAATTGATAATGATGCAGGTCAGGAACTAAATTTTAAGGATTGTATGGTATGCTCATAAGTTTCATCAAAATCAGCTCGTGTACGTGAGGATCTTTTGAAGTTTCATTTTACATATCGTATATAGAACAATGTAATTAGGCAGATACACGTGGTAGAACACTTGGATTTTTGGTTCATAAACCGTTACAATTTACGGTAAAATATCGACCGAAAATTTTGTAATGATACAATCAATATACATTTTTAGAAATGCTATTTCAAAATGATGTGAAACGTCAAAAAAAAAAAATCATTCTTCATAAAACACGTGAATGTGTTCAATTATTTTCTTCACAAATTACTTTATCTAAAAACGCAACACTATAGCTGATGGAGCTTCAAATCTCATATAGTAACATACAAACAAAACAAGGTGTAGAAAAGAAAAGGCAGGCTTTCACGGCAAAAGTTTATAATAAATTTCTTACCTTTCGGGCTGCTACATCATGCTCCAGGCTTCATTGCAGAAGACGTTTCGTCCGCTACCGCTGTGGACATCTCCAGTGCTGTTTTGGGCAAATTTCTTTTATTACAAAGATAATTTAACCAGGAGGAAAGAAGGGCTCCACCCAGCAGGATATCACACCCGACAATCGGAAATACCAAGATCGGGACGGTTAGAAAATCAACTCTTCCGAATTCGGACCCCCCCCCATTCAAATTTGAAGACTCCGAAACCCACCCACCCAATCAGAAGCAGCCACGTCCCACGAACATCAACACGTTACTTGCTCGACGTCACAACGACGAGGTCGATCGTTTCGCGTCTCCAGCAAAAGTGGACAACGGTGCTAACTTCGAGGTGCGAATGCAAGCCGATCTCCCCATTAAAATGTCTCGCCGCAGAGAGCAACATGCCTACAACGGGAAAATCACCAAACATTACACTTCAATCATAAGTTCGAAAAGTATGTGATAGAGGGCAGCACTATAACAAGCATTGCACAGAAACAAGCTTCACGTTAGGTTCGCAACATGGACACGCACATTATAACATGTACCAATTCATTATAGGTTCCGCAAAGGAATATGAGGAAGCACCTGTGTGGTTTAGTAGTAGTAGTAGTGGACAACGGTCATTCAAGGTCGTTTCGTCCCCTCGCTTGTCCAAAACAGCACTGAAGACGTCCACCGCAGAAGCCTGGAAAGAAGCCTGGGACATGGCATAACAGGTTGAAAGGTATGAAATTTATTAACAACAAGGTCTCTTTCGGAATCGGTGGCGTTCATAAAAAGTTGAGGAAAAAAAATCGATGTTTTCTTCATCGTCAACCAACTGCTTCGACAAGGGGACACCAGTATCAATTGGTGAGAGACAATGCAAGGTTATGGTGTCGCAGGGAATTTTTCTCTAATAGGGTTGTTAATAAATGGAATAGCTTACTCCCGGAGGTAGTAAATTCTAACACAAATGACACGTTCAAAAAGAGATACGATAAAAATGTTGGGGTAAATCGAGAAACTATTCATACTTAGAATAAGACAATCATAATTTTTATGGGCAGCATGTTTATATTTTATAACAATTATTGGTTTTATATTGCTCGTATTGGGTTGTTGCATTTTTGATATAGTTTAGATATATAAAATTCGGCAACCATAATTTTTAAGAACATATATATATTTTTTCAGATACCTTGCTGGACTGGTCTGTTGTGTGTGTGTGGTATTTGTGTAAAAATATCGTTTTAAATATAGCCAGATACCTTGACTAAGCATCTGAACTAACTCAAACCTTCGAATTTTCATGTCGACGGAACTGCAAATTTTTAATTTCAAGATGATTCTGGGAAATACGAGATAGGCATAAAATAACGCGGCAAGCTTAGAACGTATTCCGCAGTTAAAATATATTCTGATCACATTTCTTCAATAACGACACGGGAAATAGGCGTCCATACGGAACACACACACATAACCAATTATCATTAAGAAATAGTCGAAAGTATGAGCAATCGCAAGATATCGCACTAATCACTGTGAATATCTCTATTGGTGGGAAACGGAAAGCTGTAGATAGAAAATCGCAGACACTTAAAATGTATCCGAAGATGCTATTCTATCCATCCCAAGGTTTCATCAGATGGCTGACGCGAAGGTGAAATCGTTAAAGAAAGTTCAACTGCCTTTGCTGGGAAACGAACCCGCATCTTTTTTTCATTTGCCGAGTGAGCGCGCTAGACCACTGAGCTACAAAAGAAACGGAACCTTTCTCCTTAGAGCTCGTGTGCGCTGAACGGATGTGTACATGGACAGTCAGACCTAGTATTCGCCAATACGCATCTAGATGCATGATTCACACATCCAAATTCGATTTGACTCCTCCAAATTTTGTTGAGGAGTGAAAATATTCCTTCAAATTATTTTTTAGTTTTTTTATAAGTTATTTCTCACAAACAAAAAAACGTATCCTTAAAATTTTGAAGAGAAAGTGAAATTACTCTAAAATTATATCTTCTAATATCATTGTGTGTGGTCAGACCCAACTTAGGAGTAATCTCGCAATTACTGACACTGCCACTTATTTGAAGATGTCGATATTATATTTATTGTATTTGTAATAAAATGCAATTATTGTATCATGTTTATATTTCCAAAAATGGAGTGACTTGGGTATGACTTTGTATCTACCATTAAATGCTCAATTTATTTTTCGAACTTATAATTTTTCATAGTTAATGACATGTATAGAAGAGAATGAAAAATCATTTAGAAAATCTATTCTGAATTTTACTGCTTTGACGTCTTAAAGAGTATAGAACTTTGAAAATCGTGAATGAAATAAATGTATTGAGGTATATATAATAATACGTTACAAATACATAACTACCTTCTTTGCGATTCATACTATAAGAAAAATCCCGGTAACAAACTTCTAGGTAAAGAAAGATAAGAAATGCAAACAAAATTTTAGCAAATTAGCGAAACACAGCGAAATATGCTCTGTAAATGAACAAAGATTTGTCGTTAACCTTTTACCGGCCGAATTCAGATTCCAAGTGATTTTCATTATTTTTTTTGTTAATTTCTCCTTCTGATTTTTTAGTTAAGAGATATCAATCGAGAAATTGAAGAAAAAAAATTTCCCTATGCGTTTTCTTGAATGTTCCCAATTGGGAACATTGGCCGGATCTGACTAAACATAATTTTCGCAGTGAAGCCATCTTACAGGATGATGCAAAATTCGTCATCATTTAATAAATTTATTTTAAAAATTAAAGAATATACATATAGAATTTTAAAAATGATGGAAATAAATTTCTCTCGAATACACTCAAAAGGCATGTATATCTGGATTATAATAAAGAGCTTATGATGAGCTGAAATGCTGGTCTAAAATTCACAAAGAATACATACATACAGGTTTACGTTTTTGTATGGATCCCTTGGTAAGTTAAAAGATATTATTTAAAAATATAAAGAGAGAGAAAATATTATTTACAACTCTGGTACTTAAAGGCACAGGCTCCGATGACTGCTTACTAGAATATACTTCCATTTTATATGGGAAACCACATTGTTTGAGCAAATCATCCAAATTTTAAATCCAAAGCGAATCGGTTTTCCCCATATAAACATCTTACTTGAATGATGAGCGAATAGTAATACGATACTATTGATTCATCGATGCTTAGTTTATCATGGAACAACTCAAACCGAATGTGTGTGAATTTTTCATTTAATTCATCATAGATAGCCAACTTATCACTGGGTTGTAAGAAAGAGTTATCCATCAAATGGAAGTTATTTTTTATGTCTCTAAAGTTATTTCTCGGCACAGTGGGGACAATCGGTACTGCTGTGTCTACTGAAAGTACCCCAGTAATCATTTTCACTTGGTATTCTGTGATACCCACTTAGCAAAACCAATCCAAAAAACTTTGCGATTTTTTCCCACTCAATTTTCAAATTCGATCCATGTTGTGCGACATAAATATTTGTCATCTCAGCCAAGTAACTGAGGTACTCTTGCGGTAAAAATTTGAAAAAAAATATCAATCGAGTCGGCTTGCACTTAGCTCAGGAAACTTATGACTGATTGCTTCAGTAGGTTCACTTATATTTTTGTCGAATGCAGTACTTTTTTTCCACTTTGGTTGCATGAATTTTAGTCTTTTGGCACTTGACACATGATGTTTTCTTATTTTTTGACTGGGTAATTATCTGATCTTTGAAAGGGAATTTTGATGTAGAAGGCATGTTGATAGGATCTACAAATTCACCCACAAATGAACTACGTGGTGATCTTAAAACACAGATATCCACACACATCTGCAGGAACGACCGGCCAAGCATGTTGTCATCGATATCTTCCTCATCTGTAGCCCGCTCATTTTCATCAGGCAGTAGCTGGCACATTTCGAATTCTTCATCAGAGAGATGTGATATATCAGAATCTCTCAAACTCAGTCTAATAAGCTACTAGTATAACAAAAAAGATGGGAAAAAGAAGTGTAGAAAGTCACAAAACCAGATATCAACTGAGAACTGAAAGCTGAAAGACCAACGTACCAACAAAATTACTCAAAACGTAGAGGGAAGGTTGAGGGGGGGGGGGGGACAAAGTGAGTCACATAAAAAAGGGGGTGCTGCATGTAAACATCGGAATGTGAAATTTGATACTTTTCCTTCCTTTTGAGACACACCAGAGAGAAGGGAAAAAGCAATAAATTGTTTTTTCGGAATGCCACTCCTCTGCATTGCACTTTAGAATAGTCAGTAGTGGCCAATGTTCCCAATTGGGAACAATCGTAGGAAAAGTTCCCTGGAATTCAAACAAATTTTTTTTCTCTCTCATTGAGCATTTCTTATCATTCTTGGCAATGTTCTACAATTAAAAAAAAATTGAGATGCATGTATGTTTACAAAAACTATTTTAATAATTAAAACATAAACTTACAGATAATTTCCCTTGAAAATGGGTGATTTTAGAATAATAAATTGATATGATAAGAGCTGAATCGAATAACTTTTGTGTTTTCTAAATTAAGTTCAGAACCTTATATGTTCAGGAAAAAAAAATCAGCTATTTTCGTTAAAGAGAAATATTTTTTTTGAATTAATCAAAAGTATGTTCCCAATTGGGAACATTGGCCGTTAAAAGGTTAATTTGGACATCTACTAGCAAAATCATATAATAAAATCGGTCGAAAATGACCTCAACTTATGAGCGAAGTTTTCATTTTCAAACTGTCTGCAGCGATGAACGTTCAAAGAACCCTTTGTATGTATACAAAGCTACACATTTAAGGGCGAATTTTTATCTATTATAATAAGTTGCGAAACAATTACCTTGGCGTAAACAAATAACTAAAAACTTTTCTTTCTTTCTCTCTGTCTCTCTACTAGAGCAACTTTTAGTAAAAAATGTCAATTCACATGGAGATAATACAAAAAATGCCAATAATTTGTAGCCAAGTCTCTCAAGTTTACGACACTACACTGCCCCAAAACTTCCTGTAACAGTTCATGTTTAGTTACAGAACCTTTGAACTCGTGATCTGAATGATTTTCATACCTATTTGCTGAAGCTGTAGAACACTCTAAGTAAACAATGATTAATATGTTAATCTTTTATTAATACACATAAACGAAGAGATTTAAGCACGTTATTCGAACTACATCATATCACCATAATCGGCTTCCGTGCGATATATTGACGTCTTATTTTTTTACCATAGAAAACATCTAAGATTGTTCTAATTTCTACAGAGATAAAAATCTCGGAACCGAAAAATCCGTAATATTTTGCTTTTTTTCTTCTTACGACCATGATGAGTATCCAACAACGTCAAGAAAACTCCTTAAGGATTAATAAAAGGAAAAGAGAAGAAAACGCAAAGTCATTTACGCGGACCGGATTACTATAATCTCCCGTCAGAGCACCCCCCAATAATCGCATTATGAACTCCTGAAGAACAGATTAACTCACCCACCCTCGTCTTCCTCAATCTTGACAGCGGCAAGTGACGGAAACTTCAAAAGCAAACACAATCTTCTCCAGAAAATCTCTGGAAACGAGCGGCAAAAATATCTTGTGATATTTATTTTTTCTCTCGCCATGTTAGAGAGAGAGAGAAAAAAAAATTCCTTTTGGATATTTTCGAACGGGAAATATCGTAGCCATGATTTTTTTTTTTGGTTTATTCTGTCTCACTGTAGATAGTTTCGCATCACTCGAGACACCGTTAAGACGTCTACGAAAGCTTTCGTGACATCTTCGTGGAATGTTTTGATAGTATCTGACGCTCAAGAGAACATTTGTTGAGGGAAAAAAGTGTAAGAGTTGAGAGATTTAGTCTGAATGTCATGATCTATTACTGATATGTATGGTGTGGTTTAAAATACCATGTAAAAAATTTTTTTGAGGATCTTCGGAATACGGGAATGCATTTTTCTGTGTGACAGCATGACTGAAAACGTCATCCGAATTCGATAAGAGGTGCTCTTCACCAACGTTCTAGGTAGACGCAATGCGTTCTTTCCCAATAGCCTAAAACGCCCGTTTTGAGGCGTCAAGTAGTTTAGCAATTAACTATATTTCAAGTCGTCAAGTGCTTACAAAAATTGTCCCAATGTGTAAGGAATCATGTAGTCTCTCTCTCTCTCAATGCTCATCGAATAATACTACTTTACCGCAAACCGATTCCGGTCATATATCGTCATACGGCAATTTCCAACCAGTGGAGTTGGGCGGGAAATGAAGGCCCCATCCATCGGTGGTCTCCCCAGGCCAGCATCTCCTAGAGATAGAAGGCCTCTGCAGTGTTTGCCATAAAAGTCATTCAGACTACCTAGTAAGTTTGCCACATTTTGAACCACAGCATCCTATTTTGTTTCTTCTTATTTTGGCCTAGAATCTTCCTGATTTTCTCACAAATACCGCATAGTGATTGGATGTGGAGCATATAAAAACCGCCAATTCTGAGTCCGATCATTTCTTTTCCGCACAACGATGATACTGGCACGAGCAGGGAATTTTTTCCCGAATATTCTGAGGGAAATTAACTATTTACTGACGTCACACGTGGAAGCTATCTCTAGTCGGTGCTGCCCAGTCTCGGTAGGTAAAGTATTTGCTTCTGACGTTCAATGCCCAGATTCGAAACCATGGACCTTGATGGTAACCTTCATAATGTAAGACGAGCATCTTACCATTGCGCCACTCCGACCCGATTGGATAACTATTCCGTGCCCACTGGCGTATGCGGGTCCGGGATACTTAACCGAAAAATAGAATCTAGTTTGTCTACTTAACAACTAAAGAAATTTAAAATTTGGCGACTAAACGGTGCGTAAATGACCTTTAACGTCTGAATGACCTTTTACATTTTAATGTAAATTACTGCACGACTGATATACTGGCGTTGCTTTGGTGCAAACATAAAACCGATGACGGATGGATTAAAATAAATTTTTGAAAATACAAGGAGTTTTGCAATTATCAGAAATGATGGCGGTGATGCAAGAATAAATGTGTTACACTGGCGATTCATGAATGAAGGGTGCATGCGTGCGTGTCCGGAAAATTCACCGTCAGCAATTCACCGACAACAATTCACCGCCGGAAAATTCACCGCTAGGAAAATTAACACATTTCGTGAGAATAATCTTTCTACAAACAGTATTCAGTTATAGCAGTGAATAAATGTTTATGAGTTTTTAAACAACAGGGTGTGCAAAAAGTCTGTAGAAACTAAAAATTCATAAAAACTCGAAAAATAACAGAAATAAAAAAACGGTTTGCAGGGTTAGCATCGCTTGGTCACGGGAATTTTTTTCGACTGGAAAAAAATAACTAAAAAAACAGCCGATAGGTGACGCTGACGTACACAAGTCAAAGCCGCTGTGGTGGTCGAGTGGTTATAGTGACGGACTCGCGATGCGAGGATCCGGGTTCGAACCCCACAGTGGTGGTCGGCTAAAGTTGGTTTTCTGTGGTTCCCAACTTCAAGGCGCAAATACGAACTGATCTCCCCGTTAAAAAGTCTCACCACAGAGAGCAACAGTCCTACAACGATAAATCATTCAATCATAACACTTCACTCATAGTAAGAAAAACTGGTGGCGGATGGCGGCACAACACATAACAAGCATTACAGTGAAACAAAAAAAAACTTGACGTCGGGTTTCACTACACGTACACGCACATCCCCGCATGGGCCGATTCGTTGGGGGTTCCGCGGGGGGGGGGGTTGTGTGCGGGGTGCATGTGTGGTGTAGCAGTAGTAGGTAGGGCCTCCAAAAAATGGCTCGGGGATCCATGATGTTCTTAAGTCAGCCACCTCGTTGGGCAATTTGCCTGTTGTGGCGTTGTATTTGTAAAGAAAAGATACGCAAGTAACGAACAAAATGCGTTTATTACAGCAGTATGTGTTCCACATGACCACCACCACAGGGAATAACACATTGAAGGCGAGTCACAAATCCAGCAATGGCAGAGTGCAGCAGGCCCATATACATGGTTTGAAACGGTGAAACTGATGGTGGATTAGAAGCGCTAGTTCTTATAACCGTCTCATTTGCATATTTCCACCGAAGTCGCTCATACCAGCACCATCTATCGGCTGTTTTTTTCCTGTCTTAAAAAAATTCCGGTGATCTAGCTATGCTAACCCAGTAAACCGTTTTTTATTTCGGTTATTTTTCCGGTTTTTATTCATTTTTAATGTTTCTACGGACTTTTTGTCCACCCTGTATTTATGAGTTATTGGAGCACCCTGTGAGAACGGTTTGACCTTTCTGTACCACTCTTCAGGGTTTTTCGAAGAGCGATTTGAAGCACTTCCTGAACATAATGAATAGTAAAAATCGAAATTCTTCGAAACGTTACGTCAAAATTTGCCATCAAATTCCAAAATAAATAAATAAATAAATCATTTAGAACTTAAGTCATATTAAAAAAGTCATAATTTAAAAAATTCTAGACTGTATGAAATTTTCTCTTATTAACTTCTCTATAATTTACATATTATATTGAATAATGACGAATTTTTCTTTTGAAAAGAAGCTCCTAAATTATGTTTTAATTGAGGAGAGGGAGTTTTTTTTTTAAATACGTTATTTCTTTCTTTTTGGTTTGTTAAAGCATGTTGCAAACCGTAATTGTCTTCTCGTCATCTTACGAAGTTGTCTTTTGTTGTTTCGAGGATCAATTCTTCATCCTATGGGATTTAATTATACTAGATTTCATCATGTTCTTATTTGTGGGTTTATGGTTCATTATTATTTTCAGGTTACTCAAGGTACAAGGACTTACGACGAAAAGCAAGAGAAATAAAGAAATAAACAAAATAAAAGTAATAAAAAGTGGACGTATTTTTCTTTAATGAGAATGAAACATCTTATGCTTTGTTGAGAAATGACGATGGAATTGTTGTTTTTTAGATATTTGCTTACGGGAATATACGAAAAAAAAAATAAATAATAATAAATACCTTGATTGTGTTCATCTTAGTGTTCCAGACCAAAAAATGAATTTCCACATGTAATAATGACACCTGAAAATAAGTAGTAATTGACACATGTAATAATTAAATTATACTCTTTTTTAGTAAATGGTTAATATAATATTATGGGAAGAGGTAAATCCCACAAAAATATATATATTTGTCACATTGTAACTTCAGCCTGATAATTTGAATTCCAATAAAATAGGCAAATTATAATTTTCAATAATATGAATGCATATTTAAATCGATTTGGGGTATAATCTCGATGAATTTTGCAGTTCATTCAACTTACCGTACTGCATAGAAATGACAAGATATCTGTAAATGAAATAGGCTTGTTCTTATCTACAGACGTGTTACCTTCGGTCAAGTAGTTTGGTCCATCGGGAGCTTAGAGAGGGTGTGGCAGGCGAACTGGAATACATATGAGCAGCATATAGGTGTGAGCAGTGGCAATATGCTGAAACTACTCAGACCTATGTAGCGCCCGTTCTGGAGGACGTATTCTAATGAAACTTGTTATAAACGCTATATGCACTGTGAATAAAAAGAAATGAAAATTCAATAAAAAAAGATCCACTTATATTCACCTGGTGGTCAAAAAACGAACTATGTTTTATTGCATGAATCTCTCTCCCATGCTCTCATTAAGATATCCTGAAAATTTAGCTGTATTCGGATGAGCAGTTTTTGAGACAAACTACTTATGGTACACGGGAACTTTAATTATACTCACCTTGTATTTACTCGTGTACAAAATCCCATTCATTATAGCAATTCCGAAAATACTAATCATGTGTGACCTCTAGATAATCCCTATATTAATCCACCATTAACAAAAATTCCATCCCCCGTGGATGACGATGATAATTATCTGCAGCTACTGTTTTAATTTAGTTATTTACTTCTAAACCCCCGAACATGAAAAGCTTAAATTTATTTATGGAAAGCACAGAGAAAACTTGTTACATGACGCGGATCTTTAGAAGGAGAGAGAGAAACGAGACAAAATTTCATTGCGTAAGGAAGTCGTGATAGTCGGCAAATCAGGCCAATTATTTAGGAATTATGATTCATTAGTTATCAAGTAACATGTTGGAAAACTTTTCCATCCTTTGCTCTTGGATTACGTCTGGGTTTCTCTCTTGAGGGAGAGAGATGGAGGAGAGAGAATGCTTGTATGAATGTAAGGAAAACCGAAACGCTGATTATTTACTCGAATTAACAAGCTCCTACGACGGATAACACAACACAATGGGAAATTTTTCCGTGGTGTAACAACATTCTTCAAAAATCAAAAGTTTCCTTGAGAAAATTTTCTATCTTTTTAGAAAAAAGTAGGAAGAGTCGAGATTCACGAAACCGTGTGATTAAGGGTAAAAATATCTCTACCTCTGTGAGAACGCTTCTACATGCGATTAAACTTCAATATTTTCGGCACGATTTTCAGGAAATATTTTGCAAGTTTTCTAGTGGATATTGAGAAAAATTAGAATACAATTTCCAGTGAGAGAAAGTCAGGTTTTTCTTTCCTTATAATTATTTTTTTTCTTTCCTTATTAGAAACAGTGACATTTTCTATAATTGGACTTGCGAAACGGAAATTGTTGAGCATTTGTATAGTATGAAGGGTATTTTTGAGCTCATTAACTTAATGCTCACAGTAATTTGGCGCAATTAGTGAAAAGCTTTGTGTTAGTTTAATTTTAAAATACATTTTTAAAGGAGATAATCGTGGAATTATTTTGATAAATTAGTGTGCAGTTTTGTACGCAAATATGTATATTTTTTCGGATGCTGCATATAGGATACTAACTGTTACCCGCGGCTTTGCTCACTTGAAACTGGTAATTCTTCCTTGAGACCCCTGTAGGGAGTGAATTTTGATAAATCTCTTCTTAGCGAGATTGTATCATAAAATGATTATACTGACTAAATTTCAAATTTAGTTTCAACGGTTTTCACTCGGCATGATTTCTCTACATGATTTCTCTACAGAATTCGAAATTCTCAGTCGAATTTTGAAAATCTTTCTTAGAGTGAGTCTTTATGTTATGAAATAAAACTACTGACCAAATTTCATACATATAGCTTCACTGGTTTCGGTTAGGCGTGATTTCTCTATGTAACCATTGAACCCTCTTATGACACCCCCTCAGGGGTCGAATTTTGTAAAACAAAATAAAATAAAACTACGGACCAAATTTCATAAATATTGCTCCAGTAGTTTCGGCTCGGCATGATTTCTCTGTATAATCTTTGAACCCCCTTATAACCCCCTTAGGGATTGAATTTCGAAAAACCCTTTCTTAGTGGATCTTTACTTCATAAAATAAAACTACTGCCCGAATTTCATACTCAAATTCAGTGGTTTCGGCTCGGCAATGATGAATCAGTTAATCAGTCAAAACATGTCATTATATACTATATATATATATATATAGATAGATTTTGCAGAATGAAATTGATTCATGATAATAATATTCTGGCTAATTGGTAGAATTTGCAGATGATACTGCCTTAATCTGTGCTGCTGATACAACTGAAAAGTCAATTGAAAACTAGAAAAACACATTTATAGCATAAATATATTATGCCTCCTGGCAGTATAGCGGTTAGGGAGCTAGCTTCTGACTGTGCAGGTCTGGGTTCGTATCCTGGGTCGGGCATGGATGTCTACTAACGCTAACAAATTCACTGGACAGATCGTAACGATCTGTTGGGAATACTTGCTTAAAACAAAAATAAAATAAAATAATTAGTAGAATGAAAGAGTGTGTTTGTGGACGCTATATTGGGAGGTCATTACATCGAACGTTTAAAGAAAGATTATAAAGTTTAGCTGCTCCAGAAAATTTTATATCCTATTGTATTTTTTATTTTTTAAAAAATTCTTTCATTTTGTTATAATGTTACAACGGAAATGTATCTGAGTGAAAAGCAATTAAATGCATTAGCCTGCGTACAGTTTTTACTTACGAAAATACTGTACATGGCCTAAAGCTACTTTTACTTTTTATTGATGCAGCAAAATATTAATAATATACGCACAAAAGTCCACTTGCTTGTATATTCTCCCACTGAGATATTGAGTAAAACTGCGCAATAAAATTTAGAATTAGATTTTAAAAAAACTCACATCGTGGGAAGTGGAAGTAAACCATCATGTGAGGAAATGAAACAGTATGGTAAGTAAAGCTCACAGTGATGGTGCATAGGCGGAGAAAAATAGAAGAATGCAAGTGTTTAATTGAATATTAAGAAAAATTGGAATATAATTTCCAGAGAGAGAGAGAGAGAGAGAGAGAAAGTCAAGTTTTTCCCTTTCATATAATTATTTTCCCTTCCTTATTAGAAACGGTGACATTTTCTATAATGAGGCTTACGAAGCGCAAGTTGTTGATCATTTCTGTAGTATGAAGGGTATTTTTGAACTCATTAACTCACAGTAATTTGACGCAATTAGTGAAAAGCTTTGTATTCATTTAATTTAAAAAACATATTTAATGAAGAAATAATCATGGAATTATTTCGATAAATTAGTGTGCTTTTTTGTAGGTAAATGGTATTTTTTCCCGGAAACTGCATACAGGATATTTTGCAGAATGAAATTTATTCATGATAATAGAATTTCTGGCTATTTGGTAACATTTGCGGATGATATCGTCTTAATTTGTGCTGCTGATAAGAACTGAAGAGCTAATTGAAAACTTAGACAAGTTATTTATAAAATAAATAAAAGAAATTAAAATACTTCGAGTACAGCATAATACAAGTAAAACCAAATAGATGTTTTTTTTTAACTTAAAACATCTAAATGCGATTATGATAACAATACGATTATGATTTCATGAATGATTTACAAGTTTTCTAGTGGATATCAAGAAAATTAGAATATAATTTCCAGAGTGAGGTGAGAGAAAGTCAATTTTTTCCTTTCTTATAATTATTTTTCTTTTCGTATTAGAAACGGTGACATTTTCTATGATGATACTTGTGAAACGGAAATTGTTGATCATTTTAATTGTATGAAGGGTATTTCTGAGCTCATTAACTAAATGTTAACAGTAATATGGCGCAATTGGTGAAAATCTTTGTGTTAGTTTAATTTTAAAATACATTTTTAATGGAGATAATCGTGGAATCATTTTGCTAAATTGATATGCTGTTTCGAATGTAAGTTTTTGTCGGATACTGAATGGGATACTCTACAGAATGAGATTTATTCCTGATATAAATATTTCTGGTCATTTGGTAGCATTGTCAGATGACATCCAACCTGAAATTAATTGAAAACTTAGACAACATATTCATACCATACACAAAAAATGATTCATTTTCTTCGACTACAGTTTAATACAAGTAAAACCAAATGTTTGTTTATAATTTATTAAATCTAAATGCGATTACGATTACGATTATGATACTATGATTATAGATGGGATCCAACTTCAATATTTTCCGCACGATTTCCATGAAATATTTTTCAAGTTTTCCAGTGGGTATCAGCAATAGAATATAATTTCCAGAGAAAGTGTAGATTTTCCTTTTCCTAGTGCCATCACACAGTAAGCTTTACATACCATACTGTTTTATTTTCTCACATGGTGGTCTACTTCCACTTCCCACAATGTTGGATTTTTTTAAAACCTTATTCTAAATTTTATTGGGCAATTTTACTCAATTTCTCAATGGGAGAATATACAGGCAAGTGGACTTTTGCGCGTATATTATTATTATTTTGCTGCATCAATAAAAAAGAAAAGTCGCTTTATATAGGCCATATACGGTATTTTCCTAAGTAAAAATTGTACACTGGGTAATGTATTTAATTGTTTTTCACTCAGATACATTTCCATTGTAATATTATAACAAAATGATAGAATTTAAAAAAAAATAAAAATACAATACACACAATATAAAATTTTCCGGAGCAGCTAAACTTTATAATCTTTTTTTAAACGTTCGATGTAATGACCTCGCAATATAACGTCCGCTTTCCGTTGAACGAAGGGGATCGTTTTAACGAGCGTCGACTGTATGAATATTTCTGGCCATTTGGTAGCATTTGCGGATGATACTGTCTCAATTTATGCTGCTGATAAAACTGAAGACTTAATTGCAAACCTAGAAAAAATACTTATACCGTAAATAAAAGGATTCAAATTCTTCGACTAAAACTTAATGCAAGTAAAACATTTTTTTTTGATTTAATAAATCCACGATTATCATTTCGATACGATTAAAATACCACGATTTTCACCCAGATACTATGTGTGATTACGCGTATATTGACGGAATCGTGAATTATAAATATCTTGGAATGGTTATCTCATCTAAAATGGAAATAACATAAATGCAATTGTCAATAAACTAAGAGGAATTTGACTTCAATGTTTAAATTAAAATTCATTATTTTGTATGACAGTTTGAGAGAAGTATTTTATGCACGGGTGTTATAGCGTATTTTGTATGGATCGACTGTCTGGGAAGGAACGTACAAAATTATATTATACCCATAAATCGTTTATATGATAATTTTTGGCTGACCGTGACCGTTGAACGTTATACAGAGCTCCGAGCTCTATTCTTCTTCATCACGGAGTAACACATTATTACATTGGTGTAAAATATGGAATAAAATAATATTATTTGAAGGGGGGGGGAAGAAAAAAAAACATTTTGTGGCGGAAAATCGTCTTATCCACTAATTTGCCACACATTTGATGTCTTCGTTCATGAGGCTGTCTTAAACATTGCCTTAAATGATGAACTACTGAATGTTTGAATATTTACAAAAATATATATACATGTCTACACAAGCGCACCCACACATTTTTCAAAATTCGGATACATATTTTGTGTGGAGGATGTTTCTAGGCCTTAGATGTTGCAGAAACTCGCGATCATCATAATTGGGGATCTACATCTCTGTCAGATGTTTGCGACACGACCTTTCTTGCTTTTCAAAGTATTTTCGAGATAGTTCCTTGATGTGGGGACACCTTCAAATCTTTGTGCAGATCGGTGAGGACGAAAATCTTTGGTGCTCCAGCGAAGCGCTTGAGGATGCGATTCTGGAATCGTTGTAGTTTGCAGATGTTGCTCTTAGATGCGAAAGCCCAAGCTGGGGCACCATATGTTAACACTGGGCGAATGATCTGTTCGTACTTCAAAACTTTGTTCCTCAAACTGAATTTGGAATTCGGATATCAGAATCTCAATAGATTCTCTAAAAGGATCTGAACCTTTTTCATTTTGTTCTTGGTATGACTTCTGAAGTTGAACCTTTCATCCAGGGTGACGCCCAAGTACTTAGTTTGAGTCAATGGCACGATATCTTGTCGCTCTATGATGATCTTCTTAGTTGATGGGATATCTTGGTTTGTGAGTCACATCATTACACATTTGTTCACATTCAACTTGGCATTTGTTGTATGCGTTTCATCTTTCGACATTTGTGATCAGTTCCCGGAGGTTATTTAGCGCCTTCAAGGGCTTCCTGTCGGTTGAAATTAATATAACATCATCAGTGTGTAAACCCTTTGGTACCATAGGATAATCATCCATGAAAATATTGTGTGTCATCGGGCCCAAGCAGGAACGTTGGTTAATTCCTGCGGTTATACGTCTTTTTCCTGATAAAGAGTCGTTTATCTTGACCTGAAAGATCCAAAAAGGTAAATATGAACTCGAAAATTTGATTGTGATTGAGGGGTAGCCTTATTTATCATTTTAAAAAATAGCCCGACATGTAATTTTTGTCTGCATATTAACAATAATATCTCACTCTAGGTACATCACCAATTCTTTTCAACAGCGTCAATTTTACTTTTCCTTTTCAGACCCTGGTGTTACAAAAATCTGTGGGTTCCTTTTTCTCACTATGGAATTTTTTTTTTCATTTGGCCTCAGGGACTCACTTAGAGTTGTGTAAATTTAGATGCATGGTGAGTAAGAGCTTTATGGGCTTTCATCAGAGGGCAGCACTTAAAGTTGAACTTTTAGGGTTTTTTAAGATGACTTCCGGAACGTGCAGGAAAGCGTCCGGGAAAAGCGTGAATTATTGCAGAAAAGTTAACAAATTCTGAAAAAAATTTGCTTGTAAGATGAATATACCCTGCATCATCATGGCTGAAAAAAATTGAACGAAGTGAATTATTTCTCAACAAAAGTAAAATTTAAAATTTGAAAAAAAAATCGAAAAATCAAAAATTTGCAATATCAAATTTTTTCAATGCAACATCAAAAATGCAAAAAAAAAAAAATGAAAATACCAAAAAAAATCTATGTTTGGGTCAATGTTTAGGTTGATAATTTTGTTCTCGATTTAGCAAAATTCACCTCTGCGGATTATACACGTGAGATTACGCTATTGATTTAAAAAAAAGGTGTATATAATATTAAACAAAAAATTCTACTGAGATTCTGCACACCCCTAAATGTCATGCAAATTCTACCTTGAATAGAAAAGGTTCTGTTAACTTGGCAGGCATTTATCAAATAGGACTTTCTACGAAATAAGATCAGTGTTTGAACTAGTCCGGGTATAATAAAGTATAAAAAATATCTACAGAAACGAAAGGTTTCGGATAAAACCACCGTATTTCTTCATCAGGGGGATTGAACTTGAATAATGACATTCACGGCCGCAACTTTCTGTTTATAGTCTGTTCTTTACGTAAAAAAAATGGAGATTAGTTTTCATTTTAAATACCAGTGGCTTTTTTTTTCTATTCAATTTCGAAAATAAACTTTTCTTAAACTCATTCATCTTACTAAAGTTCCTTTACTTTGAATAAAAACTTCAATGAGGAGATAGAAAAAAACTTAAAAGCCAATTTTTCTTTCAAATTCTTTAAATAGTTTTTTGGCTCCTTTTTGGTGTATTTTTTCCCACGTTCTGCATCCTTGACAAGTTAATGAAGACAAATAAAATTGACTGAGACAAAAATTTTCAACTGGTTTTCTGTGTATCTTTTATTTATTTTTTCCTATGTTTGTTTAAGTTATTTCTTCTTTATTCGATGTTCTATTAAAGACTTTCGAACGTCTAAGAAAGAAGAACGTCACTGTTTTCAACCTTTTGGAAAGATGAGAAAATTTCATTTAAATCTTTGCCGGTGGTACTCTTATTTTCTCTACTTTTTTTTACGTGTCTGTTGAGAATAAAGACGAAGAATAAATGTTTGTTTATTTGGTATACGCGACCATTTGTAATCTTAGTGGAGGTCAATCTCGGAGGAAATTCTGTGATATCGAATTAAATAAACAGAATTCAATTTTTTTTTTGCTTTAAAGATTAAAATAAGTATTGAATTCTAAAACTTTATTGGAAATTCTAAGTTTATTTGTGACTTCTTTTGAGATACTACCATAGTCGTAGTTGATAGTTAACTCTTTACCAGCCGAATTGATATTTAGATTGATTTTTGTAATTTTTTTCTTTCATTCTCCCTCCTGATCCTTCAGTTTAGACATATTTTATTTGGTTTAAAGTCTCAGCCCGACCGAGACTGTTCGATTGAACGAGAGGCATATCCTAGAACGTCAACATAGAGAATTTTTTTTAACTTTTAAATTTATTAAAACTTAAATAAAAACTATTAGTTAACGAGACAATGTTGAAATATACTGCAGTAAAATATTGTAGTGTTGGTTGAAGTGTGCGGCTTTCTTTATAGTGGATGTGGGCACGGCAATAGATAACTGGAAACGATCACATCGATTTGCATAAGGACTGCAGCACCGGCACAGTAGCAATAAAATAATACGAACAGATGAAATTTGTCACAAAAAAAAAATCGTGCACCGGAGGAAACGGGAGTAATAGTTTGCGGACCGGCAAAAAATACAAAAATAGGGGAAATAATTTAAGGACCAGCAAACATATATAAATGGGGAGAAATAATTCGACGACCAAGAAAAAATATATAATTAGAAGAAGTAATTTGAGAAGAGACGAAATATAAAATAATAATTATCCTATAAATATTAGAGATAATTTGTGGAGCGGTATAAAATACGTGTCTACGAAAACAAGGAAATAATTTGCAGACAGGCAAAAATTAATGCGTTAACTGGGAAAAAATGGCATGTGAAAAATAGTTTCGTAGGAGAAATAATTTGCGGACTGGCACAAAATACATAAGTAGTATTTCTTAAATGCTTAAACATTTATTAAATGTAAAATTACGTAGCAGGTACCAGCACCGGTCATTGACTAGCGGTTAAATAACACTGATGTATATATAACTGCAAATTTCTACGTCACTTCTGAACATTGCATATAAGTGTCCTTTCTATAAAATTCTACCTTCCTCCTAAATACTGTACCTTTAATGGAAAAGGGTTCTGTTAACTTGATAAGCATTTATCACATGGGACTCTCTACGAAATAAGATCAGTATTTGAACTAGTCCGGGTGTAATGAAGTATAAAAAATGTCTAAGGAGAGAAACGAAAGGTTTCGAATAAAACCACCGTATTTCTTCATCAGGGGGATTGAACTTGAATAATGACATTCATGGCCGCAACTTGATGTTTATAGTCTGTTCCTTACGTAAAAATAAAAAAGAAATGGAGATTAGTTTTCATTTTAAATACCAGTGACTTTTTTCCAATTCACTTTCCAAAAGAAACTTTTTTAAAACTCATTCATCTTACTAAAGTTTCTCTACTTTGAATAAAAACTTCAATGAGAAGAATAGAGGAGAAAAAAATAAACTTGAAAGCGCCAATTTTTCTTTCAAATTCTTTAAATAGTGTTTTTGGCTCCTTTTTGGTGTATTTTTTTTTTCCACATTCTGGATCCTTGACAAGTTAATGAAGACAAATAAAATTGACTGAGACAAAAATTTTCAACTGGTTTCTGTATCTTTTATCAGTTTTTTTTTTCTATGTTTGTTTAAAGTTATTTTTTTCTTTATTCGGTGACTTTACTACCTTTATTACCTTTTTTTACGTGGGGATGTCACTGAGTTCAACCTTTCGGAAAGATGAGAAAATTTCATTTAAAAAGCACTGGATTTTTTTAAAGAATTTTTTTACGTGTCTGTTGAGAATAAAGACGGGGGATAAATGTTAGTTTATTTGGTATACGAGACCATTTGTAATCTGGGCGGAGGTCAATCTCAGAGGAGATTCTCTGATATCGAATTAAACAAATAGAATTGGGGTTTTTTTTTGCGTTTGGAAAATGAAGTTAAAATAGTTATTTTTTTGGTGAAAAAATTCTAATTCTTCAATAAGCTTGTTTCCAGGGCCCGATTTCCATTTGGGCAACATGGAAATTTTCAAGTGGAAGGGGTGGGGGAGGGCCTTCCAAATTTATAATAGTATTATTGGTAAAATTTCTAGGAATATCAAAGAAATTTTTCCTAAATCCTATCATACTTATTTATACAGTCCCGATAATTAGCAAACCCTATTAAATATTAATTTTAATATCACTCCAATCAGTGATAGACTTTACAGAGCATGTATAAGGCACCTATTGTAATATTGACTGCACGACGTTTGTTTCAATGGTGTCACAACCTAGTTCTTGAAGCTTTTTTCGCGGTTTTACAGGTGACACTAAGCACTTTCAACCTGAGTTTGGAATCCCCCCCCCCCCCCCTGCGAACTATTCATTCCTTCATCTGTTGGTTATTCAATCTAACGTAGTGCTTAAGAAACTAAAGAAAATACAGTTGGCGCTCGTTATAACGAGGATAAGTCCCAAACATTTTCATAGAACGACTAATATATAACTTTTGCTTTCCATATAACAGCACTCCCAACATAACGTTCGTTTCGAAGGGATGGAGGGGAGTCGTTATATCGAGCGTCGACTATAATTACACATACGCTATGATTATCGCGGTCTTTTACTGTTTTCACTGTGCCACCTCTATGTACGAGTGCGATTACGTATTCAAAAAACCCGCGTTATTACATCATCATTCAACGCATATTTTCCACCTTTCACTTCTGGAGAAATTCCAAAAAAAACTGTTCATTGTCTTAATTTGGATTATGTAACGATTAAATGATGTAACAACCCCCCCCCCCTCCTTCCCAGTGAAGCAGCAAACGCAACTCTCTGAGATAGAAGAGCGGACACACACACAGTGATCGGCCATATTACCATCACCGGCCCTCGCGTGTGTGTACAGCATTTATTATATGCATTGACAAACCCTTTGCATGAAGCATCATAACCTAATCTCGTTACTCGTAGGACGTTCGGGGGGAAACGTCTGGGTATTTGGTTAATTAAAAGTTAATGCAAATGTATATACAGAGCCATGTATACATCCCAACATGCAACTTGCCATTGAGTGAGAGGGCAGGGCAGAATCATAACACAGGACTAACGAAGAGTCAGATTACGTTCTCGAATACAAACACCAAATTATTCAACCGTACCATCACCCGTCATAATTATTCATCATCGCTGCGGATCCCGTAATATATCCGGGCTGATGCGCCAAAAGGATCAACGGCACGATTTACATGTTCCCGTTTTATGTGTTGTTTTTTTTCCCCTCTCTATATTTAATGATGAATATTTTCAATATTCCCAATCACGTATAGGATATTCCTAACTTTCAGGTTCAGAATATTTCCAGCTCCCATGATGCCCTATGATCGAATCAATTCGTTCCGTATGATCGTACACGAATCCAATTAATTCTATAAGATCTCATATCTTCAATCGGATAAGATCTTACTCTAAATCGCGTATTTCCTTTAGAAGATTTAATTGAGACTGTAACCTTCCGTAGCCTTTTGCATAGTCGGTTACGTAATAGAAATTCTGAATATACACTGCTGGCCACCCAAATTGCAACACCAAGAAAGACAAGAGATATCGCAACAATATTTATTTTGTAGATAACATGTTGACCAAGCATCAAATGATTAAATTTATAGACTTCTGTGAAGTGTGGTTCCTGCCAAAATCAGTAGCCAGAGTAGCCGCCATTGTTGGAGATCACCGCTGCCACACGCCTCGGCCTCGATTCAAAGAGACTTTGGATGTGTTCTTGGGGTACAGCAGACCAAGCAGCTTCCACGCGTTGCCAAAGTTGATCTGGTGTGGCAGCTGGGGATGTAATCTGGGTCAATCGTTGAGCAACCATGGACCACATGTTTTCTATCGGCGAAAGATCCGGAGAGCGAGCTGGCCAGGGAAGCAATTCAATCTGGCGATTGACGAAGAACCTTTGGACAATGCGTGCCACGTGTGGTCGCGCATTATCCTGTTGAAATATGGCTGTGGGCAAGCCCTGAAGGTAAGGAAGGACAACTGGCTCCAACACCTCGGAGATGTAGCGCTGGCTTTTTAAAGTACCGGCAATGCGTACTAGAGGAGTGCGAGAGTGATATCCAATACCGCCCCATACCATAATACCCGGTGCAGGACCACCACACTGGTCCTGCACCGGGTATTTTACCTTTCCTTTACGCAGCTGTTCAGCATCCTCTCTCCACGGTGTCTCCAGACTCGAATCCGACCATCGTGGTGTTGCAGACAGAAGCGTGACTCGTCAGTAAAGACAATTTCATTCCATTGTGCCGTCCACATCCTTCTTTCATCGCACCATTGGCGGCGGAGACGTCTGTGGTTCTGCGTCAAGGGTAGACGAAGCAATGGACTTCTTGCGGACAGACCACTCTGCTGTAAACGGCGTCGAATGGTACGCGCAGACACTGGATGATGCGGTACGGACTGAATGTGCTGTGCTATGGTTCGTGATGTGGCTGAGCGATCCGTCACTGCCATACGCACAATACGCCTGTCATCACGTGAAGTGGATGCGATCGAACACGTCGGTCCGTCGTACCCTCCTGCATCCAACGATCACATATCCGCATTACAGTTGTTTGGTTTCGTCCAACACGACTACCGATTTCCCTGAAAGATAATCCACAATCTCGGTAGGCCACTATCCTTCCTCTGTCGAACTCGGATACTTGATCAAAAGATGGGCACTGTTTTCTACGAGGCATAATTGATCGTTTTTTGAAAAAACCACAAGAAAAACACAATTGCCGTACTTCAAATCGTCGAAATCTCCAAGCCTTAAATAGCGCTTTGAAGTGGCGCCACAGGCGCGCGTGATGTGCGTCTGCGCTGAAATTCTAATCATTTGCATATCTCACCTCCGCTAATGCATGTTGTAAATTTCATATTATTTGCATGCTTCCTTCAGGGTGTTGCATTTACGGTGGCCAGCAGTGTATAAGACGGACATTTTGTAACACATTACAAAAAGATTAAGATGCTATAACTGATCTTGTATATTCTTCCTAAGCAAGATTGAGGGGAAAATTGTTCCTCAATTTACCCGGATTCTGTTCCCATGAGGTTGTCCCATCTCATTCCTTAACGTGCAGCCAATCACGGTCAAAGAAAAAAAACACAATGGATGAAACGATCACCGTGATTACAGCGACCAATCCCTGGTCATCTTCATCCCAATTACTGCAAACCATTTCCTTAAAGACAATCGAATTGGAAAAACATATTAACGGACAGCTTATCTCTCCTGTTTGTCTTGAATGGTATTTTATTCATTTATGAGGGTCTCCTACCTCTTTAACATGGTAAAAAAAATTCCTTGCGTAGACGTATTGTTAAATATACCCATTGATTTATTTGAAAATTTACCCCAAATATTTAATTATGGATGTTATCCTATTCCAATACGAAGTTTTACATATCTCTAATACTACTTAAGTCTTTACAAATTTTCAAAAAAAAAATGCATTAAAGACAGCTTACGCGCATAATAAAATCGCATGAAAGAAATGTAATTGAATAAAAAATGATTTTGAATAATAAAAACTATAAAGTTGATGAAACGATGAGAACGAGTCAGATTTTATCAACTCTCCATCTTATTCAAAATTAAATTTAAATTTTTTTTAAAGAAATTCATAGTCATATTATGAATGGATCTCAAATCTCCTTTGTCATTTTATGAACTGAACATTTTTCTTTATTTTGAATGAATTTTTGTTAAATTTTATTGAATTCATGTTATTTAAATCATGGGTGGAAGCTGTTTTTTAATGCATTTTTTGTTGTTGTAATTTGTAAAAACTTATGAATTAGAGATAGGTAAAGTTTTGTACTCGCACATAAGATAGCATACACAATCAAATACATGTTGTAAATATTTGAAATAAATCAATAGATAGATAATATCTTTGATAATGTTTTTACATACAAAAGTTTTTCACCATGTTGAAAGATAGAAGACCCCTTGATATATTTAGATTAATACCTCGCACATTATTCACTTGAAACTTATTTGACTTCTGAAATAGAAGCATTTGCAACATAACATCACTCCGTACCACTTTTTAGTCAGCTGAGATCAGATTTAAAAAACGAAACATGGGAAACAACGAAAGTGATCAATAAGCTTTGAACCCGTCTCAAGCAGATTAAAAATTTAGAGAGCGATTTATACAGGGTGTCTAGCAAGTCTTAATGCAACATTTATCTCACCAACTGTTCGTCGTAGAGGTATGGTTTTAATTGAAAAAAAATTCTCAAAATATGTTCAGAAACCACCCTCTACCAGTTTTTAGAGTGAAATGACATTGTGTCCAGTGTTCGCCAATACGCATCTAGACGCGTGATTCAGGCATCAAAATTAAATTTTTTTCCCTCCAAATTTCTTAGACGAGTGGAAATACTCTTTCAAATTCCAAGGATAAGTTACTATTAATAGTATTTTCTTGAGAGTGTTTTACTCTGTATTTTGATTTAAAAGAATATCCCTCATTTTAACAAAAATACCCATTAATAAAATTAATACCCATTAAATTTTTTTGAGAGGAGTGAAATTACTCTTCAAAAATTTTCTTTCGGATAACACTGATTGCGTCAGAAAATAATATATATATATATATATATTTTAAATAGACTTCCTGTCCAAAATAAAACCCAATTAGAAAGTTATTGTCCTGTATCTCCTGTGTGTGTGAGGAATAACAAAAAATGAAATTATACTTTCTTAATTAAATATTCGCTGAGATATTTTAATTGGAAAAACAGAGATACACATAAATGAACAAAGAAACGCGCATTGTGTGTCCGTTTGTTCTTCCGCCCTTTTCCTTCGATTTTTGAATATCTTATAGAGATTATTGCGCTCAGAAACGATGGAATAACACAATGAAACAAAATCATTTCTAGTGATTTATTGAAGACACTTTATAGGTTCGCGGCACATCTGACTCCAAAGATGAGACTCCCTCCTTTCAAGGTTAACTGGTAAGCTCATATTAAAATCTAAATACAGACTTCATCAAAATTTATTAAAAATTGATATTTATATACCAATATCTATTTTAAATGTGTATTGATTGACTAAAAAACTGAAACAGTTTCAATGAAACATTATGTACTTTTCATAAATAGTCGCAATTTGCATACATAAATTAATTTTCAAATGACGCACTAAACAATTTAGTATTAAACTATAGCTTATAAAACAACCCAGTAGAGAGCGCGACTAAAGCCACTGAAAAATGGAAGCAGTCTGCAGCAACGTCACATTCATTTATCAGACAAACTATTATTTTGAATGACATTTTAAATGCCATTCGAAGGCGATGGCATTAATGTAAACATAAATTCCCATTGGACGAGGTTGATCATCCCTGTTCGATATTTGAATTCCGAAATCGGTGTAAAGTTGGGAAAAAAAACGCATAAAAACCAATGGACGACAACCGTCTTTCCCTAATTTACGCTGTTCTTTCTCGCAACTTTTCTACAACTTTTGAATTCAAATATCTCAGCGAACATTGCACTTCGAGACGTAGATTTTCTTTGTTTCATGGGAGAAAAGGCAACGCCTTTTTCATAGGAAGTTGGAACACAGGAGATCGTATAAAAATTTAGATTTTTGACTCTGGAAACTGGTACAAAGTGATTCTTGAACAAATTTTGGTATTTTTTTAAATTTATAACCACAACTTCTACGACGAATGGTTGATGAGATAAAGACCGAATTAGGACTTACAGGATACCCTGTATAAATACGATCAATTTTTAGACCCCATCCCCCAAGCTAGAGTTCAATGGGGTTTCTCTTGTGAGTGTTCTATGCTGGGCCTTGTGAACATCATGGATAGGGATACGCAAATTTCGTATTTGCAAAATAACCGCGATAAATGCGAAATTCGCGAAATAAATGCGATATTTGCCAATTTTGACGAATAAATGCGATATTTGCCAATTTTGACGAATAAATGCTGAAATTTGATTTTTTACTACTTTTTTCGCAAAATTTAATTGAATGATTTTTGATATTTTATTTGATGTACATGATAGCAGTGATTTAAATTATCTTTTGTATGAACTCAAATGCAACAAATAATTAAAACATTCATGACTTAGTGCTACCAGAATATGATAGACGGCGCAGCAAAAAGTCACAAATGCGTAGACTATCGTTTGAATTGGCTATCGCAATTACCTTTAACATTTTTTTATGTTTAATTGCATTTTAAAATTTTTTTAGTTTGAATTGGCAAACGCACTTACCTTTGGCAATTTTTAGCTGTTTCTGTTACCTTTACTTGCCTTTGAAAATATTTTTGCTATAATTGGCAACTTTATTTACAGTTGACAATTTTTTTTTATGGTTGAAATAACACCTACACTTGCGTTTTATAATTTTTTTACCGTAATTGTAATCCTACTCGCGTTTGGAAATTTTTAGCTGTAATTTGCAACTTTAGTTGCTTTTCACAATTTTCTTTTGCGGCAAATAGCAATATCTCTTATAGATCCCAATTTCCCATAATTTTATTAAGAAAATGTGGTAAACCTAAGCATTTATCGTGTTGTGTGTATTGATACTTTTCTACCGGAACACCTTATGCGGGCCGGAGGGGATCTCTTGGTGGGCCGCATTTGGCCTGTGTCCCGGAGATCGGGAACCTCTGGCTTAAATCATGGAGATCTATAACACACAATTGATTCAGTATTCTATTATATTACAGAACCAAACGTTTTTTGGACTGCCAACGCTATCAATACGCTATTCTTTTGTTGAAAAGATTTCATTTTATTTTTTTTTAATCTAGATGTAAATGCGATACCGGATCAAGAGCCAAGAACTGAAAACGTTCCAAAATGTATCTATTGCAACGAAGAATCGCTGGAAAAACCATTCAGAAATAAATTACGATGAGAAATACATTTCCATATTATTTCCCATTTTGTAGCTCGAATAATGAAGTCAGCGATGAAAGAACTAAAATATTCTTTTATTGTTCTGAATTCAACAAAAGCTTTTTTTTTTGTCTTGAATTGGGACAATCTGTTATTGAAATGTGGCAATTATTTTGGTTTTTCACCCTTTTGGTGAAAAAAAAAGAAAGAAAACCTATTGAGATGATATTATTTTTCTACTTATTTTTAGATATTTAACAGGATACTTGTATTATACCGCTGAATGGATTTCTTTAGTATAAATTTAAATATTTATTTTATTTGGATGGTGAAAGATACTTTATTTCGAAATTTAAGAATAGATAGCACAACAGCTATATGCCAGTTACAACGAAAAGGTCTCCGGTTTTCGTCCTCAAAAAACCATGGGGAAAAAAAATTAAGTAAATTATCTCACTCAGAAACACATAAGAGATATCAGCAGCCTAGTGCAATTATTAAACAAGAAATTGTTGATAATGACAACTGTTCGGCTACTCATCGCTTCTTGTGCTTCTTGGGATTATCTTTAAAAATACTTCTTTTCAACTCTGCACGCTATATCTAGCCCTCATTTTCTCTCTCTCTCCCTCCCTCTGTCTTTCTTTGTGTTGTACCTGATCATGTTTGTTTGAATGACGTCACTCTAAGACTACGGGGTTTTGAAATTCATTCTTGGTCTCTATTGCTATTGAAAATATTGCTATTACTTTCGTTTAGAGTAATCCATAATTCCGCCGGATATTTTTGATATATTTGTGCATATAGATATATAAATGAGTTGAATCGGTGGAAACTTCTCGAAAACTTTCTGAAGACGTCAGCTTGGGACCCTTTCCCAGATAGATAACAGAATATCGGACTTCGTCCAATCAGGATGCAACAATCAACGGCACTTCTATTAGAGAATTTCAGAGAGTTAGCAGCTACAAAGCAAGAACGACGAAGGGAGATGATGGGGAGAGAAATTTTCAATCAAATAACTGTAGATTTTTCATTGAAAATAATTTAATTCAAAAATCATACAATTTCGAATTAAAATATTGCACGATCTTTGCACGAACAGAGATTAAAATGGATTTTTATTTCGGGTTGCTGAATTTTTAAGGTGTTTAACATCCATAATTTTTTATAGTAATTTTTTGTAGCCACCTCCTTTAACAGTTTGCCTGTTGCAGCCTTTGTATTTGTAGATAATAAATTGTCACCTGCACCGAAGCAACTTGATCGCCACTGACCGTAGCTCGGAGAATCAGAGCTCATTGTTGACCATTAATTCGGAAGCACAAATATCTAGAGCTCATATTTGGTCATTAATTCGGGAACACAAATAACCAGAGTTCATCGTTAACAATTAATTCGGAAGCACAAATAACAAAAGTTCATCTTTGACAATAACTCGAGAGCTCAAAACACTTTGATGGGCACAGCAGAAATCACTAAACCACTTTTGAATATCCAAATATTTTTAATGCAATAGGCTTTCTTCCGATTTTCAGAAGGGGCTAGAGAGGGGATGAGAAAATGTGCTCCACATTGAGAAATAAGATTCACAAGATGTCGGGGCTTGTCAGTGATATAATAAAAAGGTTTTTCTTGGCCATATATATATATATATATACGGCTTTGCCTGTCAAAGGGTTAAACAACCAGAGATAATCGTTGACCTTAACTCGACATCTCAAATAACTAGAGATTTAATAATTAATCATAATTCAAGAGTTCAAATAACTGGAGCCAATCGCCATGAATAACAAGACCTGGAAATTCAGTGTGCATCTAATGTTACATATGGTTATGTGCTCAGAAGTTGGTTGTGTAAAATGCCCCGAAACCAAGAGAAACAGGTTGTTTTGTCAGATGTTCTCATCACTGAAAAGTTTCGGATTTCCGCAGAGGTTGCCAATCATTCCCATCGATTTGACGTTTTTTTTGTGCCCTTTTCGGTCTAATGGGAAAATCAGAAAAGAGACTGTGTACAATTTAGATCAGTGATTCCCAACGTGGGAGTTAACGTCCCCTGGGGGCCATGGAATGTTCCAGGGGGGCGGTAGAAGCTACGGGTATAACATAGGATCCTATGGGTTAGATTGCGTTAGGGGGCGATGGGAGAAAAAAATTTCTGAAGAAGGGGCCGATGGGACAAAAAATTTTGGGAAACTATGATATAGGTGAACTATTTTTTAACGGTTCGACGGAGACATCCATATGAATCGGGAAGATGGATGGAACCCATTCGTACGCAGTCAAACTTTGGGACACTAATCCCGTGACTGTCAAGCGGGGTCAAAATTAGTTACTATAGTGCTTGAAAAAAAAAAATTGCAAATTAAATAACGTAGAAATGTGCACGGTCACTAGGATTGCTGGAAACACCAAACTCCGATGTGTGAATCGATGGATTCACACCGAAACATACAACACATACTCGGTTAGTTCAGATTATTCATGGTGCATTTATCTACATATCAACGTCGTTTTTCAAAAGAAAAGAAAATCTAAGAAATGTGGGGTGGAGGGGAAGTACAGGGTGTCCCATAAATTTGTAAATAGTTTAAATATTCAGGAACGTGTATATTTCAATGAGGTTTGGAAAAAAGAGTTATTCTCACAAAGAGGGGGATTTTTATTTGGGGCAGAAAAAAAAATAGTTCAAATTTTTGTCGATACAGGGTGATGCATCAAAGCGAAGCACAGAATTTTGGACCTGAACCATATATCAAACCCTTCTGTGTCCGAAAAAGTATGTAAAGCTTCAGCCGGTAATTCGCACCTAGGCCAAAGCAACTTCATCAATAGGGCTTTATCCACCAATACCAATATCCCAATGGAAACCTTACGTAAGTTCCGGTAACATGAAAATTCAGAAAAGAGCTGAATTAAGCTCACCCTTTAATTTATGACTCTTATATTCATATTTCCATTGATTGGCTTTGGTGCACTGCCCTCTATCGACAAAATTTTGAACTAAATTTTCCCTGTACAAACAGTAAATTTCTACTTGAAAATATAATCTTTTTCGCAAAAACCGCATTAAAATATACCAATTCTTTCAATTTTTATGAATTTCTAAACTGTTAACATATTTATGGAAACCATGCACAAAACGAAGAGTTTAAACATACAGTGTGTAGGCATCAATTGATCCACAGCTTGTTGTCAATTATTCAGAAGCGAATATTAGAATTGGAAATTCGTGAAGTCTGTGACGTGATTGCTAATCAGCTGAGGCTTTACGCAGACGATGGGATGGCGTTCGCGGCATTTCTAGTTCTAGTCCTCTTTGATGATCCTATGGAAGCTACCTACTCAGCGACCCAATAAATATACCCAGAGTGAGTGCGTGCCTAGGTTCGTGCGTGGGAGAGAGAGAGAGAGAGAAAGGTTTGGGTGGGAACACGTACGGCCTTAACCGTTTCCTACCAGAGCGGTGTGAATCCGCGGTAATGAATTGCACATCGAAGCGCAATAGCGAATGCGAAGTGGAGTGAAAGCGGGGCGTCCAAGCCCCCCAGTGAATGGATGCTCAGGTTTATTATTAGAAGCGAAAGCTGGTAAGGGACCCTCCCTGTATATATATGTGTATGTATATTTATACACACACACACACACCCTAAACCATTGCCACTCTCAACGGCGGTGATATTTGGCGAGGAACAAATTCAGATGGGTAATTTCTGCGAATCGGTTGCGAACTACTTTTACAAATTGATTTTTGTGTGTGCCCGCGTTTCTCTCTCCCTCCTCTCGCATTTCATTATCAATACTTTTAGAAGCTTTTCCCAAAGAGCAAATGCCAATAGTTTTAAATAGATGTCAGGTTTTGCGGAGGCATATCAGGAAGGAAAGCGGGGGCATTTCCATATGGAATCTGACGGATCTGGGAAGTGAAAAATGCCTTATCTGCGTGTGTGTGTATGTGTCTGTGTGGAAACTGTACTTTTCTCCAAACTATTTGATCGTTTGCGGTGTTATATTTAGAATCGTTTCGAACGGTATTTGTTTGAGAGTCTCATCAGCTGAATTATCTTCAATTTTGATACGCGAAAAACTGTAAAAGTGTATTTTTCTGTGATGTGGCTCGAATTTACGTGAAATGATTTTAAGTTATGCGTCGTGAAAGTTTACTCTTCCGTTTATTTGTTCGTCCGAAACTTCAGTCAAAGAAGAAGTTTCGTGCCATTTTAAATGTTGTGTGTGAACAGATTTATATCTTCTTTGGAAGATTTTTCCGAAAAAATGAGAAGATAGTTAAAGTAGTTCAAGGTAGATAATTTGAACTTGCGGAAGTTACGTTCACATCCGCGGTGAGTGTCCGCACTACTTCACCAAACGCAAACTCTGGCCATATATCTTGATATTGCAATTATATATAACTTGTATAACTGGTTTTCGTGGGCCCCACTCGTAGCGTGCAGGCGGTGTGCGTCTCTGCACCTGCCCATGTTTCCCCATATCTTTCTGTTGATATATCATTTCATGTACAACAAGTGTGTGTGTGTGTGTGTGTGTGGGGGGGGGGGGGAGTGTGAAGTTGTATGATGGATCCTGCTGCTGGTTGGCTTGTGGCTTGGTGTGAGTGGTTTGCTGGTCTTGGATATCATTGGATTTTTCCACCGTGTCTCACGTCTCCTGAGACGGACCAGCTTATATCCCCTAGCGGGACAGAGTGGGGGTCACGGTTGGTCTGGTGATATTGCAATTTACTGTCATTAATGGGTTAGGTTGAAAATGAAGACCGGGTTTGAACCTGGGACCGTGACGGCATCGTTCAAGGTGGTAGACAAGCCAGATGTGTGACGGCATTACATGCTCTAATACTTTTTAATTAAAGCGCGACCTCGAAATACCAGAGTAGCCGATAATAATCAACCGGCTCTATCAGGGTGATGAGCTCAGCTGGTACTGATTCCGGTGCGTCACGAGACAACCCTTCTCATAATGACCCTGGTCTTCATTGGTGATCTGATTGAGAGAAGTATGTAATAAATATGCAATTGAACAACGTTTGAAGACAAATAACAATGAATAACAAGTTTTTGCAATGTTTCTGCGTTCTAGCCAATAGTGGTCAATTCAATGTGGTGAACAAGATTTTGAACAAAATAAAGGTTGATTGGCTACAATTTGATTTTCTCTGAAATAGCACGATTAGATTATAGCACGATTTAATTATATCAATAACACAACACAATATAAGGAAACACAACATAAGTATATAGAAAACAAAATGAATGTACAGAACAAAACACACACAACACAGATATGTAGAAACTTCCCCAATAGATACCACTACTGAACCGAACATGCACCTCGTTCATATTCCTCTGCGGAACTTCTAACGAATTGGTACATTTTGGAATGTGCGTGCATGTGTAGTGAATCTGACGTGAAGTTTGTTTCTGTGTAATGATTGTTGTGTGTAGTGCTTCCATCTGCCATCAGGCTTTCTAACTATGGGTGAAGTGTAATGATTGAATAATTGTATTGTTGTAGGCCTGTTGCTCTCTTGTGGCGAGACGTTTTAACGGGGAAATCGGCTAGCATTCGCACACTATTCAAAATACGTAGAAACACAACAAAAATACATATAAAAACAAATGCATTATCGTACAATTAATTCTTTTATCGGCGTTTCGCACGGACTTCGTTTTTCATTATGTTTGTACTGGACATAAGGAACATCTCTTACAATTATCCAACACTACTCATCCAGCATAGAGGTTTATCATTTCCCCTTTGTTCTATGGTCCTGAGAGAGATCACTTTTTAAAAAAAATATTTTTTTTAACTGATGACATGGTAATGTCTCAAAAACAAGAGCCAATAAAAATTTTCCAAGGTGATGTTCGTGTTGAGCAGGCAAAATCATTCGGGGATTGTATATTTTCATGTCAGGCAGTTTTATCGTTGTGCAATGTGACCGCTCGTAAAACACCTTTTTCACATTTAAACGAGAGCTAATAACACTTTTTCATGCAGATATTCGTGTTCGACAGGTTGAAACTATTCGGGATGATATATTTTCATGTCGGACGCAATATCTTTGTTGTCCAGTGTAATAAACAAAAAATAGCGACCTGGCACGTTTCGGCATTCCTGGGTGTGATATTTGTGTTTGTGTAACCTGGTTATAACAAATACAACGTAACTGACTTCTCAATCTTCTGCAACAGTGAAATGTCTCCGTTGCTTTACTCATATTACGTCACACTTGGCCGTCGTTTCGAAAGTCTAATTGGGTAGTTTGCATTTTGCATTGGGTGTCCACTTGGTGGACCCGTGCCGTTCAGATATTGTAAAGTAGTGAAATTAGTTCACTACTTTACAAGTCAGTTAGGGCGACGGAATTTTGCTGGCGTTGATTTCATGTCATTCACTAGCATCATCACTGAAATGTTAATCTAAAACCCCTTTTTCATTCCCTTTTCTAACTTTCAAGAACACGTTATGAATGACATGAAACCAACGCCAGCAATTCCATCGTCATGGTTGACGTTATTTTCTAGGAAATGTCTGCACCAGCTACGGGGTCACCAAGTAGCGAAATTAAAACTATCCAATTAAAACTTCGGAGTTAAGGCAAAGTGTGACGTAATATGAGAAAAGCAGCGGAAGTTTCATTGCTGTAGAAATTTGAGATTGTCAGCCACGTCATCCTAAGGAGAACCTTTGATAAGGGTACCCAGGAGTGTCCGAACGTACCAGGTCATTAATTTTCTTTGTAATATTTTTGTCTTGTATAGTTTTATGTGTATATAATTGTATACTTGTACATAAATGTTGCTTTTCATTTGAAAATTTATGAGTTTTAGGCAAATTGCAAATAATATTTTTCTTCATCCAGGTTCGTACTTGTTGGTGAATAACAATCAGTCAGAAAAGCGTTTTACATTATTCGCAGATTCAAGTCCCGTCTCACCGAACACACAAACAAAAACTTGTTTTGCACATCATGGAGAGTCTGCCGGCACGAAACATGCGTGGAGAAAAACAAACTGCATAATCTGTGGAACTTTGTTAATTGCTAAAATTAATTTATGTAACTTTTATACTACAATCAATTCACGATAAGTCGAACTCCGGTAGCTCGAATATCTGTTTAAGTCAAAGTTTTCGTTTGAAGCTTTCTTTCTTTAAGTCGAAGTTTTCGGGTATGAGAGAAATTTAAAAGATAGCACATTTAAATATATATATACTTATTATATTGCAAGTTATCATTTATCAAGATAATTTAGCAATATAATTTGGCATTTACTAATATAATTTGGCATTTACTAATATAGTTTAGCAATAATTTAGCATTTACTAATATAATTTAGCAATCTAATTTAACATTTACTAATATAATTTAGCATCGCAATTTAGCACTTACTAATATAATTTAGCATTTACTAATATAACTTGGCAATGTAATTTAGCATTTACCAATATAATTTAGCAATGTAATTTAGCATTTACCAATATAATTTAGCATTTACCAATATAATTTAGCATTTACCAATATAATTTAGCATTTACCAATATAATTTAGCATTTACCAATATAATTTAGCATATAGCAACAGAATTCAGCATTTCGTAATAGAATTTAGTGGATTCATTCATCTGCTTGCAGAAAGTATGACTTTCTCATTAAAAAAGGACAAAGGAAGAGAAAGATAGTCAAAAATCACTGCATTTTTCACAGAAAATAATCTTATTTACAAAAAACTGTATTTTATAATTAATTTCATTTGTACGAGCACCATGTATGCGTCCGTTTCCATAACACAATATGCACACGTCTAGTTTATTTCTAAAGATTCTCGTTCAATAATTAAATATGATTAAATTAGAATAACCGTCTCCATCTCCAATAGCTTGGCATGTTTTAAACAGCTCTTTGTTAGTTTAATAAATTATTCTTTTTCTCACTGTGAAATCTGAATTTCCAATACATCGAGCTAACGATAAGTTTTTCGTCTGCCGCCTCACATTTGTCTTATTGAGATTTGTTTGTTTTAAAGCAGTAATTTGAAACAACTTCTGCATATACGTAATTTTTACCATTTACGGTCTTATTACTTAACCCCAAAAGCCTGTTGAGGTATCCGACTACGTTGAAAACGTCATTATGGAAGAAATATAGATTTTTGGTTTTAGTTTTATTTTTATTAAAGCCCTATTCTTTGTGATTCCAAAACAAGCCCTGTTTTGTTTATACGACGCTTAGAATCAGAGTTACGCCCACTTTAGTGTTGCGTTTTTACACATACAAGTAATAAAAACTTCAAACGTGCATTACGAAGAATGTTATATTTGACATTTTACTTGAGCTTGTGACATGATTTCTAAATATCTGTTCATTGCATCATTAAGAAATTTTAATAGTAATTTTAAGTTGAATTACAGTATTTTATACACGAAATTTAGGATGAAATTTCAAACAATTCAAACGTACTTTAACGTATTTGGGTGTAACTTATGGGCATATCATGAAATCCTTTAAATTTTGGTTCATATCATGCAACATTACAAGTTAAATGTACGTATATACTGTGAAAATCACAAAACATTTCATTAACTATTTTTTTTACAATCGTGTTTCGAATGTTACTCGAATTTTGCTTAAAATTTGACATTAAATGACTTTTTCATAGAAAATGACATAGGTAGACCAAAATTTGTTACTGTTTTCACCATTTCATGACACTTTCTATCAAAAAATGCTATTAAAGTTCACTCGAGCAACATTTTACAGAAAAGTGCTCTCGAACGTACTCGGATAACTTAAGTTTCGCAATATCCGATGTAGGTTCGGTTCAATTTAGCTTGGGATCATTAATCAGGATTCCATTGTACCAGGTAAAAGACTAATTATCCAGGTTCTCTTCTGACTAGCCTATAAAACTCTTTCAAGATTATAAGAGTATTCATACAGGCTGTTTTGCAGTGTTCGAGGCTTTTATCAGCAGATATTTTGCCCACTACTGCAATGGACATCATCGGTGTAGGTGAGGATAAGCAAGGAGACCAAACGATCTTCTCGGAACAAAGTGATCTACTGGTGTGTACACCGGCTTACTTGCTTTATCGACACAGCCAGGTTCTGCCGCTTGAACAATTCAAGTATATTTTCGGTGGGCGTGGTGGCCCTGTCGAAAAAACTTTATTCATTCTTTCAATGTATAAATAGTATAAATATACACAGATAAGATACATAAAATGAAGAACATTTGCAAAATGATGTGAATCATCATGACAGACAAATTTACGAATAAAAAACTAAGATAGTGTACAAAATACTTGGGGGTAGGTACCATTAAGGAACCCTTTGGCAGTAATCAATGTGAGATTCCGCAGAACTTGTACTAGTCAGAGTCGGAGTCCTCAACAAGAAGGAGTCGTTGTTTTTCCCTCAGTCTGGTCGATCGTCCAGGGCAGTTTCCAAACCTTTTTGTCCCATCGCCCCCTTCTTCAGAAATTTTTTTTCTCCCATAGACTCAAACGCAATCTAACCCATAGGATCCTATATTAAAACCGTAGCTGGTTCCGCCCCCCTAGAACTTTCCATCGCCTCCAAGGGGACGTTAACGCCCACGTTGGCAATCACTGGTCTAGGCTGTACTGGAATGCTGCTGGGCCCTTCCTCGTCTAGATCCGATCCGATCATATTCGATTTCTTCAGGCTATTTTCTAGAAATTTCACCAGTCATAAATTTCTTGATCTTATAAGGTTATAGCCGTTTAAGTTTTCTTTGCGCTTCGGCTGATTGTGGATCAAGGTTTTCCGAGGAGGCCGTTCCGTCTCCTGGTTTGTCGTCACCTGCACCGATGATGTCCACAGGAGTAGCGGACGAAACGTCTGCTGATAAAAAGCCTCAAACACGATATAACAGCCCGAAAAGTATTGGTGCTCTTATAGGGGGTGGGTATAATTAAACTGACACTACTGAGACTTATGTAGTGCCTGTTCTGGTGGACGCATTACATTGAAACTTGGTATGTAGGTTCCATGGACCATGGGGAAAAGAAACCTGAAATATACAATATACAAATACAACGCCACAACAGGCAAATTGCCCAACGAGGTAGCTGACTTAAGAACATCAGGGATCCCCGTGAATTTTTTTGGAGGCTCTACCTACTACTGCTACACCAAACATGCACCGCCCCCCCCGCGTAACCCCCAATGAATCGGTACATGCGGGAATGTGCGTGTACGTGTAGTGAAACCTGACGTGAAGTTTTTTGTTTCTCTGTAATGCTTGTTATGTGTAGTGCTGCCATCTGCCACCAGTTTTTCTAACTATGAGTGAAGTGTTATGATTGAATGATTTATCGTTGTAGGACTGTTGCTCTCTGTGGCGAGACTTTTTAACGGGGAGATCGGCTCGCATTTGCGCCTTGAAGTTGGGAACCACAGAAAACCAACTTCAGCCACTTTTCACCTGGTGACCCAAAATTAATCTATACTTTTTTTTGCAGGTGTCTTTTCCCTGTAATCCATGTAACCTAAATGCCAAGTTACAACGAAATATGCCCACCAGAACGGGCGCTACATAGGTTAGAGAGAGAGTGCCAGTTTAATTATAACTATCCTGTATTAACTCCGGCAGTTGAAGAAATGCTTACATTCTCTTCTCTTGAGATATTTTAGCAACCCGATTTCAGCTCGATTCAGCTTCTGAAGCTCGAACCTGCCTAACCTATAAATACCAGCGTGGTTCTAGGGACATAAGACCGCAGTAAATTTTGTTGCCGTTTCGAATATCGTCAGATGATCGTCACAGATGTGGACAAAACGTCTGGAAGTTCAAATTTGAGTGCAATACGGATCCAAACTTTTTTCCCCCATCATGAAACCAGCAATTGAATATTCATTTTTTTAAAGATATTTCAATTACTCTCTGACGTATCAACTAGTTTAAAATTCAATTTTCTCGTTATTTGTTATAATATCAAAATTTAGTTCCACCAAGTTCAAGAAATGTAAATTATGTTTCGAAAATGCGCGTATGGTGTCAGATCCGTTATACAAGTGGTAATTTGATAATGATAATTCATTGAAAATTCTCTCTGAAAGGACTGCATTTCAGAATGAATTTTAGAAATAGCAAAATGATAATTTGCAGATTAGATTTACAATTTCAAATTATGGAGATATTTCTACAAGTATGTAGATGATTCAAAATCAATTTGCTTTTTCTAGGAATAACATACAAAAAAGTTAATCAGTTAGTTTTATACCATTTTGCTGACTCTCGAAGTCATCCTTTTGCTCACTCATGTGCTTACAAACTTTCTAGGTCACTTTTTTTTATCACTCACTGACCTAGTGCCTTACTGTCACTTATACAACTTTTGCCGCCCTTCTATTCTACTATTTCTTTTTTTGGCCACTTATTTTTAAAAGTTTTCCCTCCTCGGAACTTGTAGCCCTGGGCTGTAGCCCACCCATTAAGTGCCCCTGGAAATACGCCATTGGTCTTAGGCTTTGTTCATTTGTTCCACTCTCTTAGTTCATTGCTCCTTTTCCTTCATCACTCAGGTAAGAAAACGGTTTGCAACATAATACTATTTTTATCCTAAACTCATGGCAAGAAGAGCCCATTGATTGCCAGGCTTTGGCCTTCCCACTATTCATAGGGCCAGAGACCTTTTTTTCTTTTGGATTTTTTACCAAAAAAATTTAAGTAAATTTAGGACAAAAATATGATTATTAAATTATCATTGAAAAGAAATTAGTGCGTTTATCAAACTATAAGATCTTATGGTAGGAGTCTTCGAACCTTCAGCCTTGTTGGGTTAAATTGGAACTTCCCACGAATCTCGCGGGCCACCAGCGCAAGTAATTTAGTGGCATCCTAATATAATATAAGGCCATTGAGGCCCCGAGTTAAGCAGGGACAAAAATTAATTGCAGATTTTTATTTATTCTGTAATTATTTCTTTTACTAATTATCAATTTGGATTAGTTCTGAAATATTTTTTTTTCATGGAATTCTGAAAATGTTTTGATTAATTCCGAGGCTAATTGCAATCTGAAATGACTTCAAATGATTTTATAATTATTTATTTCGATAATTATGAAATTGTTTTCTTTCTCTACATATCTTGAAATAATTTCTTTCAATAATTATGCAATTATACATTTGAATATTGTGAAATAATCTCTATCAGAGTTACGAAATTATTTCCATTATATGCAAATACAAATACAAGGCCACAGCAGGCAAAATGCCCATAACAAATATGGATGTCATATATTACTAAAATACAGCAACCCAATTGAAAATGCAATTACAAACAATATATATATGTATATATACGTGATAAAATATTGTACAATGCCCATAAAGTATACTTATTGCTGTCTTATTCTAAGTATGGACCGAGCTTCTCTCTTTACCCCAACATGTTTATCGTATTTCTTTTTAAACGTGTCAATTGTGTTACAATTTACTACCTCCGGGGGTGAGCTATTCCATTTATTAACAACCCTATTAGAGAAAAAGTCCCTGCGACACCATAGCCTTGCATTGTCCCTCACCAATCGATACTGGTGTCCCCTTGTAAAAGCAGTCGATTGGCGGTGTACTAAAAGTTCATGGTCCATCCCATTGAAAATTTTGAACACTTCGATCATATCTCCTCGACACCTGCGTTCATCCAATGTAAACATATTCAAAAAATGAAGTCTCTCTTCATAACTCAAGCCTCGTGTGCTAATAACGACACGCGTAGCTCTTCTCTGCACCCCCTGAACCAAGTCTATGGTCTCCAAAACCTTACAGCATACTCCAGTCCAGGACCAACTAAGCCTCAAAAAAGCGGAAGAAGAATGACTTTAGGAGAACGCGAAGACATCTTTTTGAAAATGTATTGTATTTTGGAATCGATTAATCTATCGATTAATATTTGTCATCTTATTTTGTTATAATATTATCTAATTTCCGAATATTATCGTAATGTGCTCCTCCCCAAGAACTGATTGCATAATTGACAATTGAATATATCCATGCATAGAATGGTAAAAATTGTAAAGATCATTCATTTGGTAGCTGAATGGCCGGGCCCCGTCCATAGGCGGAGATGGACGTGAAAGTCTAGGAGGGCACGATGAATGTTTTGGAGGCCATGATGATGATGATGTCAATTCATATGTAGGGAATATTAAAGTATATTAGGTCAGTTGGCTTTAACTTTGGAGCTGGGGGCATTATCCACCCCGTATCTTTGCCCATGGTCCCTTCCTGTACAGGTCACTGTTTCCGTCAGTCCCATTCCTCACACGCACTGTCTCTCTCTCTCCCTCTCTAGGCCAGTGTTTCACAACCGCCGGGCCCTGGCATCAGTCAAACCGGGCCGAGAATGATTCATCTTTTAATTCTTTCCTATTTATTTTCTATAGTCGTGTTTATGACCGGCCCTTCCACTCGAAAAAAAATACTCAACCGGGCCGCGGGCTTCCAAAGGTTGAGAAACACTGGCCTAGAAAATCTGGTTGAGAAAATCTGACTATCACAAATTCTGCGGAATCGCACATTGATTACTGTCAAAAGGTTTCTTAATGGTACTTCCCCCCTCCCCCAAATATTTTGTACACCATCTTAATTTCCTTATTCGTAAAATTGTCTGTCACGATGATTCATATCATTTTGCATTTTTTTACCATTGCATTTTTTAAATCTTTTAAAAAATTTTCATCAATCAAGTTTTTCATTTTGTAAATAATCACCTCATATCTTCTATATCTTTATTAAAATATCACAGTGCGTGTTCCATTTAAGATCATTCGGTATTCGGATACCCAAATAATTGTACTCCCAAATAATATCTATTTCTTCTTCTCCAGGCACTGACAATGGTTATGTATTCTTAGATGTATGTTTGTGTTAATAATTGTTATAATTTATTTTTCTCGTCTTTATTTATGTTCAGTTTTAATTTATGTTCAATTAACCAGATATCAATATATATATATTTGTTAGATCATCTTCTCTCTACTTTTCTAATTAAATTCGCTGTATGAGTATCTTCTACATAAAGCACTGTGTCATTAAAATTTAAGAACATGAAAGAAAAATCTTTGGATACAGTAATGTAAAAAAAATTCATATCCCTACATGAATTTACTCATCATTATATATGTCATTCATATGTTGTATACATTACTGCTGAAGCCTGATATTGGCCAGTTCAAAATTGCCGGCCCAGTTGGCCCGGCTAATTTTTCGGTCGGCCCCCTACATCCATCCCTATATATCAATATACAGGATGTTCATGAAGTGCTAGCTAGCAAAGCATTTATCTCATCAACAGTCTATCGTAGAAGTATGATTCTGGTTTGAAAAATTCTCACAAGCGTTCGAAATTACCCTGTAGTAGGGTTGAGCGTGGAAATACAGTATACCATATATATATATATATATATGGTCCCCGTGTGCTCAAGAACCCAATTAGGAAGTTGTTGTCTTGTCTCTCCTGATGCCTTAAAAAAATTGCATGCTTCTAAGTGCGATATTCAGAGAGATATTCGAATTCGAAAAAATGGGGGAAAATTGGGGAAAAAGCAACTGTAAAAATACGTTTAAAACGGTTTTCCCTCATTTAATGCTGTACTTTCCTAAATTTTCTCAGTTTTTTCGAATTCGAATATCGCTGTAAATATTACATTTAAAAATATAAAATTATTTTCTATGGCATCAGGGCAGACAAGGCAACTTTCTAATTGGAAGTTAAGAGCACACGGGGATAGTATAACAATTTATATTTTTATTTTGTGACACACTGTATTTCCGCTCTCAAACTTGCTGCAGGGTAATTTTCGAACGCCTGTTGCGTATTTTTTAAACTGAAATCATACCTCTACGACGGATGGTTGATGAGATAAAGGCCATGCAAGCACTTACAGGACACCCTGTATATCGATCCTTATGATTCGGGGTCATCACCATGTTGGCGTATTTTTTGTGATAATTGTGATCATTTCTACTTACGTCTAGCTACAGCAAACCCAAATGATCAAAGGAATCGAAATATCGGTAACTTAGCGATGGATATATAAGGGTTTTCAGGGACCGATATATTGGGGGCAGGAGAAATCCCAGCGAAAACCCAAAATTCTGATATTGGCCGGGTGAACTGTGCCGGCCAGTTCGCGAAATGGATGGTTTCGGGCTTCGTCAGTAACGTATACAAAATCACGCATCACGCAGAACACAACAAAAATGGTAAATTTCTCGTAATTCGAGAATAATATAAAAATTATAACGAAAAACTAAAAATTTTTTTTAAAATAAAAATAAAAAAAATATTTTTATGCAATTTTTTTTTTATCATTTAAAAATAATTTTGGGAAATAAAATATTTTTCGAATAAAAAAATATGTGAATATATATATATAAAAAATTGAATGAAATACATGCGAATGGATTTTTAGTAATAGATTTCAATCTAGAGAAAAATATTCGCGTATATTTCTTTCATTCCTTTGAGTGCATTTATATACAAAAATATTCAAAATAAATAAATGAATAAATGCACTCAAATGACTATTGCGTGACATCCATGGAATTCCGTAAAAATAAACTAAATAATACACACACGGAGAGGAAAATTTTTCCTGAATCTATTTAGTTATGCAAAAACCAATATTTTCCGTGTAAATAGTTTCTCCGCAGCTTCAGTTGCGTATCGATCCGCAGTTAAGAGTATTCCTCTTCTTTTGTAAATTAAAAAAATACATATATTTTTCATTTTTTTGAAATATCTTAAAACTCTCATAAAAGTTATAAAAGGAAAGTTTTTTTTCAGTTATTTTTAAATCGATAAATGTTTTTTTTTTTGGCTTGAAATAAAGAAAAAAATCATTTTTGAAATGTAAATTTTCTCATTTTTCTTCGTGATCTTGAGAGATTTTTCAAAACAATTTTCTCACAAAATGCATTTTTTTTAGCATCTTATACACTATATTAGTTCAGAAATTGTTTGAAATATAAAAATGTTTTGTGTGTGTTTTAAATTTCTTGAGTTGTTGTGTTTGAAATGAATTTATTTATTTCTTCAATGTAAAACCTTTTTGATTCTTATTGAGTTGTTTTATGTAGGATATTATGATTTTCATATACACATATTATGTAAATTATTTGTTTTCACATGAATTTAAAACATATGTTGACTCATCCTTCCCGAGTTCATGATTCCTATTTAAAATAACAAATAATTTTCTATTTAGTGTGATTCGGAAATAATTGCCAATTTTTTTGTTGAATTTGTGCTTGAAAAGAATTTTTTAAATGTAATTTTTTTTAATATTCTTATGATTTCTGCATTTATATGTAAATTATTTATTCATTCTCAAGTGAATTCAAAATATATCTTAAATGTTTTAGCTCCTAATCCAAAAAAAAGTGCATGATTTGCAAAGAAATAGGCGAATAATTTTCTTTTTTGGTATGATTTCGAAATGATTGGCGATTATTTTATTCGCCAAGTTACGTAATCATGTAATATGATTAAGAGAAGGAAGCGAAATTTTGCGATAGGTTAATCATGTGAAATAATTTGAAATTCCAAAGCATGATTAGGATTAGGTAAATTGATTATTTCAAGTATTCAAGAGGGGTGGTGCACGCAAATTTTCCAAAAAGCACATTTTTCAATTTTTAAATACCATGAAATTTTCTGCGTCTACCTGTGTTAAACATGCTAGCATTACACATGCTAATGTTTTTCACTTATTATAGAGGAATATGAATAATCTCGTTTTTAGATGGATTATGTAACTGAACTAGATTAGGGGTCATTCAAGTATTACGTCAGCATTGATTAGGAGGGGGAGGGTAGGGGATTTCGGATTTGCTGCCTTTTGATGACAATGGGGGGGAGGGGGGTTTGAATGATGCTTACGTCATCAACCGCCCTTTATAAAAATATGAGATATTATTAATAACATCACTGGGTGTACCAAAAACGAGAAGAACCTTTCCCTAGTTTGTGGGGAACTGAACTAACATACTTCTTATCGATATAACAACTTTAGTGGTCTCTAAATGTCCCACTGATCGTTCAAGTGAGCTGAAATGTGTCCGGGCCACTCTGGGCCGCATAAATGCTCTGGAACTGTGCCGCATGTCGTATGTATGCCACGGATCACTTAAATAATCTGGGGATATCCTGCGGGTAACGTGAGAGATGCAGAATAGCACTGCGGGCCGCTTAAGTGCTCCGAAACTGTGCCACAAAAGGGATTTCTAAATGTGCTTCAGACCGCGTGTGTTCTGGAACTCTGCCATGTGGGTCATTCAATTGATCTGTAAATGTGTCGTGGGCAAATTAAGTGATTTGCGAACGTTCCACGGACCTACCTGAATGATCTGAAAATGTGCCATGGGGTCGCTTAAATGCTCAGAAATCGTGCCACGGGTCACGATCTGTGAATGTGCTGCTTAGTTCATTTTTAAAAAATGAGGTTCGAGGCGGCGGTCCACATTAGAAAACCCTGAGGGCCACATTTGACTCGCGGCCCATGGGTTTAGTATATATGGCTTAGAATGTAGGTCTATGATCCCAATATGCAGGGGGGGGGGAATTGCTGGGAGGTTGGAATTTTGCTGAGTTTAGCTGACAAGGGTAGGAGGGGTCAAAAATGGCTAAAAATCTGCTTACGTAATACTTGAACAGCCCCTTATGTGCCTATTGAATTAGATTACAAGATTATGTATCTAGATATCATTGTGTTTCATGGGGAGAACTACGCGAGTGATTCAGTACTTGCGAGCACGGGGCTAGGGGGCCACTGCCATAAATCTTTGCTAATTTTTTCTGAGATAACTCTGCCTCTTAAGAGGTAACATAATGAAGTTGCTTTGCATTAGTCCAGGGTTGTGAGCAGTTTCATCTGTCTATCTTGTCTATTTAGATAATTCATTGTATTGCATCATTCAACAGCATTGATGATTTGTGCAGATTTAGTTAGATGTGTAGGTTTTTTAGCGCCTTCTAGGTTGAAATATTACGGCGTTAAGTCAGGCAAGGGGTTAATTCACTAAAGACTTGCAACAACACTGTATTTCTTGTGTCAGTGGTTATTTATTGGCAAAATTAGTTATTTTGCTTATAATTGGCTAAATGTTTGGCCATAATCGGCGATGCCCTATATTTATGATACCAATCTCACGTATAATTATTTATAGAAATAAAAGTTCTATAACAGAATATTAACAGTGCGGTAACAAAAAATATCTATACCAGGCCTATACCCAGGTTACATATTATGGCCTGGAATGCTAATGGCCTCAAAGTCAACTTAAGGGAATTGAAAGAATAATTATTCAAATATCAAGTAGATATCTTACTTCTATCAGAAACATGGTTATTGCCCTCACAAAAAATCAAAATTAATGGTTACACTGGCGTCAGAAAAGACCGATTACATGGTAGGGGGGGAGGAGTAGCTGTATATGTGAAGTCTGATATTCCATTTCAAGAACTACAACTTCCCCCTTCCACTCAAATGGAAGCTACTGCTGTCACTGTTTACATAGATAGAACACCCATTTCTTTCTGTGCAATGTATAAGCCCCCCCCCCCCAATAATTGCATAGATATTTCCTTACTAAAACACTTATTCAGAACAGGGCTTCCAATTTTTGTAGGGGGTGATTGGAATAGTAAAAACGATCTATTCTTTAGTAAAAAATCCAACAGATGTGGTCGAGTGTTAAGAAAATTCTGCCTTGATAATTTCCTAAATATACATTCATCCACTACACCAACACATGTACCACCTCAAAATAGATATCAACCTGATGTAATTGATTTTGGCATCTCCAAAAATATTCTCTTTGACGTTCAAACTTACACAAAATCAATTCTCAGCTCACCGCACAATCCAGTATTTTTTATTATGGATTCAAATTCGATTCATAATCTGCAACATCATTAGCTGAATGCAATATGAAAATAAGAAAATATTCCATTCATAGAATTTTCTGCAATTGTGTTTCGAATATTATATGAATTTTTCTCAAAATTTGACATAAAAATGATGTGTTTATTGCTTTTACCATTTTTGGACACTTCCTATCAAAAAAATGTTATTAAAGTTCACTTTAGTACCATTTTATACGAAAGTGCCTTAAAAACGCCGACTACGTTTGAACGACAAAAATGTAATCAGAGTTTCTTATAACTGAGTTCGACTGCACTTGAGTAACATTGTCAGATCACTTTGATAGACTTTTTACAATCAAAAGTGTTTACGAAGACAAAAGTTGTTTTGCTGTTCTTCTCCTTCTTCCCTTCTGCATAATAATACGCAAAATCGGTATGCAAATAAGAAAGAAATGCATTTTACTTTATCTTGTCCAAAGTAGTTATTTATTTATTTGGAATCGGTGAGCGTGATATCAGTGCCTCGCTCACCGAATGCTTCTCCTTACGAAACGGCATTCCTTTCCGTTCGTATGGGTCCTTGTTTATGCAAGAGAAAACTCGTATTTTCTCTTCTACTAAAGATACATGTATACATATTTCGTACTGGTTACGTCACGTACTCCCCAATTTCGAAAGATCTACCTACTACAAGAAATCCTTGTTTCATTTTTGCGATGTATACGGGGAACCTTGTTTGCATCCACTCGGCGGAATTAAATACACTGTACCGTTGCCTACACTTCATCTTATTCCAAACCGTGGAAAATTTTTCTTCCGGAATCGTAGTATCAATGAAAGAAAGAAACCCGTCGGAAAATGAATTTTGATGGGGATACAGACTCACGTGACGTAAAATAACGAGGCTAATATTCTATTTTCAGTCAAATCAGCTCGAGATAACAGGGCATGTGGAAATTCACAAACAAGCTCGATATATCTACTAGCGCTTCTTCTGTTTCATGCCTCAATACATAGATGGGGCTAGAATTTCGTTCCTTTGCCTTTATGTCATGAAGGTGTACATAGATGAACGATAAGAAATGCAATAAGGGGAGACTTGGAAATCAAATGCGCAGTTATTTGACCAATCGTCTCATAGAGTATAAGGTTTATGATAATTATGAGTAGAGTCCGGATTATATGCACTAAAAAATAGGCAAAACATGCTATAAAAATATGCAAATATGTACTTAAAAATGCAAAAAATATGCACTTAAAAATGCAAAAAATATGCACTTAAAAATGCAGAAAATATGCACTTAAAAATGCAAAAAATATGCACTTAAAAACCAAAATGTGCACTTAAAAACCAGAATGTGCACTTAAAAACCAGAATGTGCACTTAAGCACTTAAAATGCAAGAATATATCCATTAAACACCCTAGAATATACACTAAAAATCTTCAAGAGTCAAAAATTCCGAAATATGTACAAAAAAATGAGAAAATATGCATTAAAAAATTACCATGCAAAAAAAAACAGATGTGCTTTTAAAATGCATCTTTTCTATTTCTTCGTGCGTATGTATTTCATTTACAAAAATAATATCTCCTCATATATATACTGCATATGCAAACAACTTCTGCATATTTTTTATTCAGAAATTTTTTAATTTCTAGTTTATTGTACCTGCTCAATAATAAAATTACCAGTAACAAAAGAATTTCGACACTATTTCTAAAAAGTTTAACATTGAGATATCTCTAGAAATTGCCTTACAATAAAACGATTGATATTCCTAAAATACTTTATAAATATATATTAATTCACTAAATTTCACCTGTGGGAATGTTATGAACAATATTTATTTGCAAAGTTATTTAAAGAATTCAGTGAGTTTTAATAAACCTTCCAAAATATGCACTTATACTGAAAATCAATTGATTTTATGCATTTATATGCATTAATGCTAAAAAAGGCCAAAATATGCAAATGCGTATAAGCCGGGCTCTAATTATGACTATAGGTTTTTGAATTATCTTTATTTTGATTAATTCCATTGATTTGTATGACTATTTTTGAAAACAGGTGACTTGGTTTTAAATTGATGAACAGAGTGACGGGCTAGAGCAGAAAACACCTAGATTGACAGTACCACGAGACTAAATTTATGATTTTGATGTAAAAAAAAACATCTGTTATTGAATGATTTCATTTATTGCTCCTGAAATTATGAATTCATTCCAGTCAGAATGATTAATAAGCCCACGGGACTTGAATTATGCAAAAAACAATTAAAATTATGAGACTTGTGTGTATGCGATATGGGCTGATGCCACACGAAAAACAGTGAAATTTCGATTCACGTAGGTGGCTACTATATTTGTACTGTATACAGGGTGATTCAGAACTGGGTCCGGAAATTTCACCGTCTACATTTCGCACCAGACGTTTCCTCCCCGGCACATTTCGCCTGCCCTGACCGTATAAATGATGAAGTGAGTGGGTGAGTGACCGTATGAGTAAGTGAGTGACTGTATGAGTGGCCAAGTGAATGTGAAATTTAGTGTAAGTGTGAGTGAGTGTGACCTAGTGAGTAAGTGAGTGACCTAATGAGTAGTGAATAAGTGAGTAACCTAGTGAGTAAGTGAGTGACCTAATGAGTAGTGAATAAGTGAGTGACCTAATGAGTAGTGAATAAGTGAGTGACCTAATGAGTAGTGAATAAGTGAGTGGCCTAATGTGTAGTGAATAAGTGAGTAACCTAGTGAGTAAGTGAGTGACCTAATGAGTAGTGAATAAGTGTGTAACCTAGTGAGTAAGTGAGTGACCTAATGAGTAGTGAATAAGTGAGTAACCTAGTGAGTAAGTGAGTGACCTAATGAGTAGTGAATAAGTGAGTAACCTAGTGAGTAAGTGAGTGGCCGTATGAGAGAGTGAGACCAGTCATACGGTCATGCACCCACTCATCTCACCACCCACATGGTCACTCATAAATCCACTTGTTCACTCATATAGTCACTCACTCAACCACTTGTTCACTCACACAGTCACTCACTCAATAACTTGTTCACTCATACAGTCATTCACTCCTTCAATCGGACACTCATACATTTACTCACGCATTTGCCGACATGGTCACTCAACCACTCACATCGTTACTCATACGGTGAAGGCAAGCGAAATTTCCGAGGCCAAATTTCGAAGGAGAAATTTCCGTAAACAGATTCAGAACTCATGAATAAAACCTTGAGTAATGATAAAACACATCTAACCCAGCAATTTTCATTATGCAATGCGTGGTCGTAACGCAAAATAGATACTCGCTACTCATGAAGCGCTGGTTTTGGCACTTATCATCATTTCTATCGTAGTTTGCAGCTGGGGTGGATGATTTCAGGAAAAGGTGGACACACATTTCATGTAGGCGGAGGGGGAATGCTCTGGAATCTGGACGCATAAAGATTGTTCCGGGAGTGTTTGCTAACAAGACACATGTTAGATCGGAAACTTCTGAGCGATACCCCCCCCCCCCCGCGTGCTGCATGTCGCTGAAGAGGGCACCCATTTCCTACAAAAAAACAGTTCAATCATTCAAAGAATTTTTGGTCTGGACGCATCTTGTCGAACAAACACTCCCGGTACAGTCTTTGGGCAATTAAAGAAGATTCCTTAAGATTAACGTCATGATAACACATTATAAAACATGATTCGTTTTCAGTACAGCCTTATGCACTACGCAATATTGTGTAGGTACACTAAATTTGGACGTAGCTCATCTGACCTAGCGACACTTGGATTCGCACCGTTTGTACGCTGGCTGATTATACGCCGCCATTTCGGAGGAAGAGAGAAGCATTCATTTCATTACAAGCATCGGCCATTGTAACACATCAGTTCGTTTTTGCTGTTTTTCAACATGGCTGAGGCGGTATTACCAAAGCGCAATAAAGAAATTTTCGCACATGACGGTCTTTATTGATTTGACAGATATGTTGCAGACACACATACAAATACAAAACATCATGAGACAATAACACAAAGACACACACGGAAAGAAACGTACATAATAAAAATTGAGCACACACACACACAGAACAATTGCATCTATATACCTCCAAGGGACATTAGTCCTTCCAGTATGTCTATAAGGTATATCTTCTTCTGTATTTATACACAAGCAAAATAAAATTTTACAAAATGCATTTTTTCAAATAATATCATTCGTTTAGCCACCAATATGAACCAAGGAATCGCATCTACCGGGGAACATTGAAAAATTCGGCCGCGTCCAAGTGTCTCGCGGCCAATCAACTGTGTCCAAACAATCACGTTCAAACATCCTGCCCCGATATTGTGCAGTAGAAAACCTCATTATTCAATCATTACACTTACACTTCCTTTTTAGAAAAACTGGCGGCAGATGGCAGCACTACGCATAACAATCATTACACCGAAACAACCTTCACGTCAGGTTTCTTTACACGTACACGCACATTCCCGCATGTACCGATTCGTTAGAGGTTCCGCAGAGGAATATGGACGAGGTGCATGTGTGGTTTAGTAGTAGTACTAGAAAATTTCTCACCATATAACCGCTTCGCTTACAAGTGAAGGCAAGAAGTTCGGATGATCTCCATTTTACGAATCGGCGAAAAATATGGTAACCTTGTCCTAACCTAAGAAAATCCTAACCTGTTAGAAAAAGGAAGGAAGAATATAGAAAAGTAAGAGAAAAAAAACAAGAGAAAAGCAGTATAATATAGATACTATACTCTTCCCTTATCTAATACTTACAGATAAGAGCGAGAGAGAAAGTAAGATACGAAGTAGATTTATTTTTTCTCCTCGCCTATCTGTTCTTTTTCATTGTTATGTACATGTTTATAGCAGAAGGATACATTACAGACGTTAAAAAAACTATTTTTTTTCATAATGCTGCAACAAAGTTTCGCGGTGAAAAAGTGAGAAAAAAAAAACAGAGACTTGTTTGAATTTATTCCATTGGCGTTTGGACGCAGTATTACGTCCTTGATCATAAATTGGTCGCGATATACGTATTCTATCATAGGCGTAATTGAAGGTGAATATCTCTGCAATGTCGTAATTTCTGCAGTGATTTACGGGCGAGGTACATAATCTCGATACCATATTTTTTTTTTATAAAATATGCATGTTCAAGCATATTTTGTATATGCAAGCGTCATAAAAATCACATTTAATCTATTCGTTATAAATAATTACAGTAAATCATTGGCAAATACAGTTCAGTGATTTCAGTTTTTGAGACGAACTGAAAATTAAATTTTAATGATAATTGATATAGTTGACATAGAAATAGTGAAAAATATGCATTAGTTCAAAATTTAGTTACAATTTAGCAAAAGCAACACCAGTTTTGAAATCAGCAGCCCACAAACACCTTAAAGCAGTTGAAACTTCTTTAAGAACACGATATATTATCAAGGAAACAGTTATTTTCCGGATATTATGCTGAGGTGAGCTCGGAAAGAAAAGTCATCACGTCTCCGCCGGGACACGAACCCAGGCCCTCTTGCAAAGGCCCTCTTCTTTCCGAGCTCACCTCAGCATAATATCCGGAAAATAACTGTTTCCTTGATATGTCTGGCTGAGAAAAAAGCCATCTATATCTCACGATATATTATGTTGAGCAGTGTAATTTATTCTTAATCTCTATATATACCAGACTTCTTAAAGCCAAGAAACTGCAATAATTACGACAGATAGAAGCTATTGCATAAGTCTATGAAGTATTCGGAGTGAATCCAACCACTATCCGTGGATCGACATCAACTACAATAAACGACGTCACTTAACAATAACCAAACCGTATCCAGGAATAATCTCGCGCTACAATAATTTTTTTATGCGTCGTTTTTCCTTACGATGAATCTCGCGCATTTGTGATCCAAACATAAAAACATAAGGTTGAGCATCCACATCGCCACCATCTACAACTCTGGTCTTTGTTCTCAACAAAAAGATGCAAAACAAAAACAACAACAAGATGAATTTTCTTTTATGCCATGCATTTTATATTCATTCAGCTCCTCGGCAACCTCTCAGCAGATTGTTTTCCCATGGACATTACGCATCTGCATTTTTATGGTTATTGCTTCGAAAGGCAAAGAAGATAGGCACAAAGTTGGATGGGGGGTTAACACACGAATAGATGCATACATGGTAACAAGAGAAGAATGTCTCGCTATCTTCTTGCTTTCTTCGGAGAGGAATGCATTTCGTCTGATCTCCGCGCCATAACATCAGCCACGAGAAAATAAGGCTGAAATATAAGGATTACTTTATAAGATGGCAGAGAGCATTTTACTTCCATATATAGGCTAAGTATATGGAGGTATCCAATTCGAGACATTAATGTGGATACACACTGAAGTAAAAATATTATCGGTTCTCTCTCTCTCTCTTGAAAGCTTCTAAACGCCGTTCTTGTACAACAAGTGTTAATACTTTTCTCATATCGTGTTTTGAATACATCGCACGTATTTTCTTGGAGATATATATTTTATTTCAATTTGTTTTCTACTGTGATGTTTCGCTCTTTACCGTATGTGGGGTTTTATGCGGCCAATTTCTTGATCCATTTTTTAATACAGTGATCTTGGTTTTAGTCCATGGACTATACCTTTTTTTATTAATAATCAAGTGAAAGATGGCTTTCTTCTGAGTTATTCAATGTTTCTCTGCAGCATGCGCCTATCGGTTTATCGTGTCACTGTGACCTGTGATTTGTTTTGCGGCTGGAGTAGCTTGTTATATCTGGTACCTAGACTCAAAGACACACGTATCTCAAACCCTCAAATGTTCACTTTACTGATGTTATTAAAGTATAGGTGGTAAGTATATATAAAGTATAGGTGAATAGGTGATCTCCATTTGAGGGATTGGCGATAATTGTTAAGATATCGTTTATCGTTATTGTTTTAATTTTTTACATAAATACAAGATGAACAAAAAATCAGCCAAGGGGTCTAGGGACCCATACTGGATGATACATTGCAAAGTTATAATGAATAATAAGGAACACAGTTACTTATTAGTAAACAACATCAACAAACTAAAACGGAAAACCGAAATATTACAAAAACACATACACACACACAAAATGGGGAAGGGGCTTCAAAAAAAAAATCAAATGTTTCAACAAAGTGTTCAACAAAACTTTCACATAATTTGTAGTATTTTTGGCAACAGCAAGGAGTGCAATTTTATGAAATACACATTGCATGATTTTCAGGTAAGTATTTTGGGTATTATTATCAGGTAATTCTGGTAACCTTTGTACTAACCTAACCACACGTTAGAAAAAGGAAGAAGAGGAAAGAAAAAATATGAAAGGAGAAAGTGCGAAATAGGTAGATAAGAATTTTTTAAAGTATTTTCACTCTCACCGTATGTGTTCACTTTCGCTCTTACATGTATATAATAGAAAGATATATTATTTGTGTGGGAAATAAATCATCAAGTATAGAAAGAAAGGGTGGAAAGAAAAAAGCAACTTTTTTCCTCAGATGGAGTTACTATGAAGCTTCGACAATGGCGATGAAAGGAAAGAAAACACAGACAGAGGACGAATATTGAAATTCACACGATAACTCTAAATACATATCAACCACTATGCACATAACATTTTTATTGAATGAATCATTCAGAAACTGAGTAAATTCTGTGAACAATTAAAATTTATGAAAAATCCAGAATTGATGTCCTGTAATGTCAAAATTATCGTTACTACATTCAATTATTCAATTTTTATTCTTTGTTCAGCCTTATTCTTTTTTGAGGGTGCTAGCTTTGCTGGCAACAGAAAAAAAAATTCACAAACTTAATGGCTTCATGCAATGTCTAAAAAATAATATATATATATATATATATATATATATATGTATACGCAAAAAAAAAATAATTTCATTTGTGCAAAACATGCTGAAAGTTTTGAATGCAATGATAATAAAACTCAAACTGAAATTGCCAAAGAGAGTGGAATTTCTCAAACTCGGGTATCGAAAATCGCAAATAATGTGAATGAAATCGAAGATTTGCGAAAGAACGAAAGCTCTTTGATCAGAGAACGGAAAAGAAAATCTAATTACGACGGTATTGAATAATCTCTATTGTAAAAGTTTTATGCTGAATAGCTAAAAATACATCAATCAGCCTCGCCATGATTAGGCAAAAAACAGGAAATCGCCGAAAATTTTGAAAACTCCGAAAATATAAAAACGTATACTGCAAAATAATATGATAATTATAATTTCAATTTGAAATTTTATCTCTCTGATTGATTTTTTCTGAGAATTGATTTTTTCTCTTACCATTGGGGCTAATTTTGCTAATTCACTTCGTCTTATATGCATTTATTTATCACCCCATAAATTCTAGCTGCCTTTGGCGATATTGATATAACTGATATCGGTATCTTATCATGAATATTTTTAACTTAAAATATTAAAATGTATTCGATTATTAAAATGTAATACATTTAATTCATTCTACTCTGATATATTTATTGTTGAATAATACGAAAGTTGTATATATACAGTATATTTTTCAATATAAAATATATTCTACGGTGTATATACTAAAATCTATATTACCAAAAACTGTGCAATTGTTTCCCGGCAAATATTATGTGTCGAAATCGTTGATATTCATTTAAACGAGGCTGACTGTACTTTATAAATTATGCAAATTATCTGCATTCCTGATTTTAGTATAAAAATTATGAATTAAAGTAAGCTTCGTTAAGAAAACAGTTCGTATTCATGAAAGTTTCGGGGAGGCAAAAATTACCGGAATATTCTAAATATGCGTTTACCGTAATATACGATCAGTTCAATTATATGATAGAGTCAAACTCGGTTATAATGCCATCGAAGATTCCACGAAATTTTTAAGGTTTTTATTGTCTTAATATCCATACAACCGGCGGTGACATTTTCAGGAAGCTATTACTGGGAAATGCAATCACATGCAATCAAATACTGCGCAGTCGCTATTTCATTATGTGACAATATTTGATCGAGAAAAGTACGGGATATTCATACAAGATATCATCAATTCTCACTAAAATATCCTTAATTTTAGAAGAAAATAGATAGAAGAAAAAAAGTTAGATATTGCTTATAACAAACGTTTGGCAACAAGTACATTGCTGGCAAATCTGCAGTGATTCACAAAGTTTTTCGCATGGGAGGGGGAAGGGCATAAGAGTGAGATGAATATTAATAGTGATATTACCATTATAACTCAATTTATGAATTATTTAAATTACCTTCATCAGCGATTCTCTATAGTAAAGATTAAGTATTAGAGTAAGCTCAGTCGATGAAACTGTGGGAAATAGGGACGTTTTTTCGTAAGGAAATAAATGAGGAAGGGAAAGATTACGGGAAAATATAGTCCTCCGACCACGAGATGAATTTTCGCTGCGTCATGTCACGTCACGTCGGATGATTTTATTCAATTTTTTTGGGTAAAACGATTACACATCGTGAAAAGTTCAACAGTGACTCAGCTTTCACGATTGGCATGTCCCTCTAGGATAAAATAGAATCGTTTGACGTGACATGACGTGCCGTAGCCAAATCTCATCTCGTGGTAGGAGGACTATATACGGTAATGTGTGTGTGTCACGGATACGGGTCGCATCAATGAGGGTGTAAGTCGAAGCGTCAAACATTTAATAGAACTTTTTTATCAACATCAGGTACCAATTGTGTGTGAACAGCAGAAAGACATTACCCCAATGTAAAGAGTTCAAAGTCTAGGAATTTCTTGAGAAAACGTCATAAAAGCAATCAAAAATGTATCGTTATACCCGAGGTCGTTGCGTTTTCATCGCATCGAAATTATGAGCAAGGTCCATTAATACTATTATCGATAGGGAATTACATTGGATTGCAAATTATTGACGTTATCGCCGAGGTGCCGTTAACCGAGTTTAACTGCACATAAAGCAGAATAAGCGACCGAAAATGCGTCATTACACAGGTGGCTCCGCTTAAACTATCAACGATTCTCTCCAGTACATGGTATCGGATTAAGAGGGATTCAATTATATGGGGGAAAATTAAATTTCTGTTTAACACCGTTAGTATAGTTTTTATATATAAAACTGATGAAGGATCAATGTTGATAAATGTCCTGAATAAATCTCCTTTTTTTATTTAAAAAAATGAAGTGAAAATTATATCGAATTATAACAATCGCAATACCAAAGATTTTTATTTTCATTGCAAAAGTCAGCGTCCTCTATGTTCTCAACAGAAAACAAAAATAAAATAATCAAATGTACGTACGGAAAACAAGTTAGATACTTTGAGCCAAATATCAACTACTAAGTCTTAACTTGAAAACATATTTGTTATTATTTAAATGTTTTATCAAATAAAAAAAATATATATTTAGTGGTTCATTTGTATTACGACAATTGTATTATTGATAAATTGTAATGTTTCATCTACAATGGTAAAACCATTCAAGAACCGTCAAGAACCGTTCTTGAGGGAACTGGGTCTATCCAGGGACAAAATTGAATTCATACTGCAATTTTTGATAACTATAATCTCACACTCCAACAATTAGCACGCCAAGACTTTCCAGCAGCAAACCGCTGCGTATTATGGCATGGAATGCCATAAGTCTGAGAAATGACCTTAAAGAGTTTGGGCAGGCACTCTACGACATGGAAATTGATGTAGCCCTCATATGCGAAACATGGCTGAAGCCTTCACACACCACTAACATATTTAACTACACCTGCGTCAGAAAAGATAGACTAAACGAAAGAGGAGGTGGAATAGCAGTCTTCATCAAAAATGATATACCATTTAAAGAACTTGATACACCAGACTCCGACTCCATGGAAAAACTGGCAGTTACCATCTTTATTAACAGGCATCCGATATCTCTATGTGCGATATACAAGCCACCTAGAAACAGACTTGACCTGAATCTACTTAACTTTCTGATCAACAATCCAATTCTACTGGCTGGGGACTGAAATTGAAAAAGTCCTGCCTTCTGCAGTAACAAATCAAATTACTGTGGTAGAATTCTGGAAAGATGGTGTAGAAACAAATGCCTACAAATACACTCCAGTTCCACACCAACCCATCACCCTGGAGGGCGGGGTTCACCGGATGTACTTGACTATGGTCTTTCTAAAAACTTTCGGAATGATGTTGACTTAGAATCGTTCACTGGCCTCAACTGAACACATAATCCAATCATATTCACGATTGATCTAACAAGGCTTCGAGATGTTCCTTTCTGCCTTGCCACTGACTGGAATAAATTCAGGGATCTGCTAGATGTTGACGAAGTTCTCGAGCTTCGGCATTCAAACAAGGAGGAAGTTGATGCAGCAACGGTCATCTTTTCGGACATTATTAAAGCCGCATTACACAACTCAACTAGAAAAATCAAATATCCGGGAAACAAATTTGGAATCTCTCTTGAGCTAAAGGAAAAAATTAGACTCAAAAATAAAATAAGAAAATCCTGGCAAAGATTTCGTCACCCTTTGGATAAAGTTGCACTCAATCGACTGGAAAAGGAAATCAGGAAAGAAATCAAAGGATTCGTCAACGAGCGCTTTTCGAACTTCGTTGAAGAGGCCACTGCGAGTGAAGGTTCCCTTTGGAAAGTTTGGAAGATCTGTAAAAAGAAAACAAAGAAAATTACCAAAATTCAAAACGAACGAGGTGAACTGGTTTTCACTGATGCTGAGATAGCGGAAGTGCTTGCCGAAACTTATGAGGGTCAATTCAAACCTAACACGAATCAACCGATTGGCACTCAGCGGGAACACTTGCATAAAATTGAGGAATTTCTCAACAGACCACGTCATCAGAGTCTTAGTGGGTTTCAAGATTCAGAGCTAACAACTATGGAGGAGGTTAGAGAACTTATTAACAAGCTCTCGATCAAGAAAGCCTCTGGACTGGATGAAATCTCCAATCTTGCTCTCAAAAATCTGCCCGTATCTGCCCTTATGACTCTCACCAATATTTTTAATAGCTTGTTAAAAACTTGTCACTTCCCGAAGATATGGAAGCTTTCAGTAATCAAACCTATCCACAAATCTGGCTCTAACCCTCTCATAGCCAAAAATTTCCCACCGATCAGCCTTCTGAGCAATATATCTAAGCTGTTTGAACGTATTCTTCTTATACGATTCAATAACTATCTCGAATCTTCTAATTTTCTTCGTCCTGAGCAGCATGGATTCAGAAGAAACCACTCCTGTGTCACACAGCTGCATCGAGTCGTCGAATTCGCAATACAAGCCTTCACCCACAAAGATTTCACCTGCGCAATGTGCTTGGACATTAGCAAGGCGTTTGACAAAACGAATCACGTAACTCTGTTGGCCAAGCTTGTTGAATACGGTTTTCCTGACCACTACGTGTTGTTCTTCAACAGCTATCTTAAAGACAGGCATTTTCTGGTAAAAAATGGAAATGCTTGTTCTTCTGTTCGTCCAATAAGAGCCTCGGTTCCCCAAGGATCAGTTCTTGGACCTCAGCTCTTCTCCATCTACATCAATGACTTCCCTGCCCCCCAAATGGGCATACTGGGACTCTTTGCGGATGATGCAATTATTATCACCAACAACAGAAAATCTGATAAATGCAGAGAAAATCTTCAGGAGACTCTAGAGGAGGTTGAAGACTGGTGTGCGGATAATGCTGTCGAGCTTAATCATGCCAAGTGGTCAGTTCATCTGGTTAATAAGAAGAACCAAATTCACTAGAGCACCAATCTACCTGGGCAGAGAAGCCATAAGACCTGTGAAGGAAGTGAAATATTTGGGATGTATTCTAAACCAATCATTATCCTTCGTTCCGCAAATAAATCACGTAAGAAGTAAGGCTACCCAAACCATGGGAATGATGTCGCGCATTACATTTCCAAGTGCAAGACTAACTCTTAAAAACAAAGTCATATTGTTTAAATCAATCATTAGACCTATCATGACCTACGGCGCCCCAGTATGGGCTCATGTTTCAAAAACCAACATGCAGCGTCTGCAAAGTCAACAGAATAAAATACTGAGAACTCTTGTGCGTGCCCCAAAGTACATCAGAGGGGCTGACATTAGAAAAGACCTGAAGATTCCAACCATCCTCAGCTACATCCAACAAATCTCAGAGGATCACTTTGAAAGGATGAGGAACTCAGAATACGAGCATCTGAGAGAGCTGGTCGATTACAACCCACGTCAAAGACTAAAATTTCTTAGACCTCAAAACGTGCTGCACGTGCCATGGTCGGTGCGCTAGGGTCTGAACTACTGAGCTGTATAATCTTTGTCGATCTATCATAATATTTTTGTACTTTTAATTTGCTATCGAAATAATCGATCAACTGTATTGCATAGAGTGGCATTGTGGTTTGATGTACATGACTGATCTTGCACTGCATCAATTTGTATAATTTCGGCTAACACACTTGTTTTTCTATGACTTCTTTTGTATGTTAGATTTATTTTTTATTATTATTTTCTCATTAGTGCATTATGTAGCGTTTTGGTGAATTGTACATAAGTAATTTCATTTTTGTGTCCATTATAATATACATTTATCGCATAATATGTATGTGTATATATATGTGTGTGTGTATGTGTGTATATGTGTATATATACACTGCTGGCCACCACAAATGCAACACCCTGAAGGAAGCATGCAAATAATATGAAATTTACAACATGCATTAGCGGAGGTGAGATATGCAAATGATTAGAATTTCAGCGCAGACGCACATCACGCGCGCCTGTGGCGCCACTTCAAAGCGCTATTTATGGCTTGGAGATTTCGACGATTTGAAGTACGGCAATTGTGTTTTTCTTGTGGTTTTTTCAAAAAAACGATCAATTATGCCTCGTAGAAAACAGCGATCATCTTTTGATCAAGTATCCGAGTTCGACAGAGGAAGGATAGTGGCCTACCGAGATTGTGGATTATCTTTCAGGGAAATCGGTAGTCGTGTTGGACGAAACCAAACAACTGTAATGCGGATATGTGATCGTTGGATGCAGGAGGGTACGACGGATCGACGTGTTCGATCGCATCCACCTCAGTGCACCACTTCACGTGATGACAGGCGTATTGTGCGTATGGCAGTGACGGATCGCTCAGCCACATCACGAACCATAGCACAGCACATTCAGTCTGTACCGCATCATCCAGTGTCTGCGCGTACCATTCGACGCCGTTTACAGCAGAGTGGTCTGTCCGCAAGACGTCCATTGCTTCGTCTACCCTTGACGCAGAACCACAGACGTCTCCGCCGCCAATGGTGCGATGAAAGAAGGATGTGGACGGCACAATGGAATGAAATTGTCTTTACTGACGAGTCACGCTTCTGTCTGCAACACCACGATGGTCGGATTCGAGTCTGGAGACACCGTGGAGAGAGGATGCTGAACAGCTGCGTTATGCACCATTGAACATTGAAGGACCGGACACACCCCGCTTCCCATCTTAGAGAGACAGCGAAGCTTTCCCGGGGGATGGGTGTATCCGGAAATTTTGCGTTATGCACCGCCACACTGGTCCTGCACCGGGTATTATGGTATGGGGCGGTATTGGATATCACTCTCGCACTCCTCTAGTACGCATTGCCGGTACTTTAAAAAGCCAGCGCAACATCTCCGAGGTGTTGGAGCCAGTTGTCCTTCGTTACCTTCAGGGCTTGCCCACAGCCATATTTCAACAGGATAATGCGCGACCACACGTGGCACGCATTGTCCAAAGGTTCTTCGTCAATCGCCAGATTGAATTGCTTCCCTGGCCAGCTCGCTCTCCGGATCTTTCGCCGATAGAAAGCATGTGGTCCATGGTTGCTCAACGATTGACCCAGATTACATCCCCAGCTGCCACACCAGATCAACTTTGGCAACGCGTGGAAGCTGCTTGGTCTGCTGTACCCCAAGAATACATCCAAAGTCTCTTTGAATCAATGCCGAGGCGTGTGGCAGCGGTGATCTCCAACAATGGCGGCTACTCAGGCTACTGATTTTGGCAGGAACCACACTTCACAGAAGTCTATAAATTTAATCATTTGATGCTTGGTCAACATGTTATCTACAAAATAAATATTGTTGCGATATCTCTTGTCTTTCTTGGTGTTGCAATTTGTGTAGCCAGCAGTGTATATATATATATATATATATATTTTTTTACTACTATTGATTTTACTGATCAACTGCTCTATTGCATAGAGTGGCATTTTGGTGAAGTTTGGCTGATCTTTGTGTATTTTACTATTCTGATGGTAGCATTTATCGGACTGTATGTTTTTTTTTTTTCTCTCTCTATTAACTTATAAGCACTTCACATCTACACAAACACGCACAAACTTGTCTATAACCCTCTTCATAGCTAGCAAGAGCAGTCTGTAAGTCGCCAGGCAGCCCCTTTGGGCTGGGCAGCGACGAGAAAAATTAAATTCTGTCTGTCTGTGTGTCTACAGTGGTAATAGAAAATTATCTTTACTAGTAATGTATGTGGGTGGGTGGGTGGAAGGAATGAAGCTACGAGTATAACATAGGATCCTATGGGTTAGATTGCGTTGAGGGGACGATGTGAGAAAAAAATTTCTGAAGAAGGGGGCGATGGGGCAAAAAAGATTGGGAAGTATGGTGTAGTTGATCGTGGGTGGGAGAACTATTTGGAGGTTCCTCTGGTACACCGTCTTTGTCCATTTCAAGTTTTCTCGCAAAATCGTTTCCGCTGCATTTTATTTCAGCACTGCAAGCCCGAATTTTAGGATGTCAAAATACCGTTGTAGATCGATTAACAGGGCCGTTCAACCAGATACTTGGTTATCCGGATCAGGCCACATTTCCGCACCTCCTTGTAATGTTGAAGGATAGTTCAAAGGGTAAAATTCGCGCCTTCTATTGTCCGGCGCAAGAAGAAGCAGACCCGCCCGATCCCCCCTTTCGTTGTGGCCGTGTCGATAATCCCATTCTGATATTACAGTGTCGATATAATCATATATTCTAATATCATTAATTATCGAGATAATTACAAAACGTGTTACCATTTTACATGTTTTATAAATCCCAAAAATTTTAGATTTTTTTTTTTCTTTTCAGAAATAAAACGGCTACTTCCCACTAGCGGCCGCATTTTCACGGTACCGTTACTGGCTGTTGTTGAGAAGTTTTACTGTATAATGTTTGTACGGACAGAATAGAGTTATGTGAGAGTTAAATAATATAAATTATTTCAATTGATATATTTTAATTATTATTACATTTACTTTCAAAGCATTCTGTGCAAACGATCTCTCTTGATGCGTGCCCAATGTGGAAGGAACCTTCCGATTGAAAACTTTTAGTTTTCTTCCAGATAGGATTTTTGTTTTACATTGCTTCTGGGTTTTGGATGGGATCAACCTTTATGACGATGATGTGATCTTGCTTTATTCGTTTCGCAGTTGGAGGCACCTGACGAACGTTTCCGAAGCGTTTCAGCCAAGCTTACTGATTTCGATTTAAAAAAAAAAATCACATAATATTCTAGTGATGCGAAATCAGCAACATGTGTGTGTGAGAGTAAGGTCTGAATTACATTATAAAAAGTTTGATGAAAGGTCTTTTACAAAACTTGAAAAGAAAACCAATAAGTTTATTGGTTACATTCGGTCGAATGTAATCGATGCGCTTATTTGTTGCATTTTTCATGTTTTATAAATGAACTTTCGTGAAACTTTTATAGTGTTATCCCGGGCTAAGCAATGAGTTTATCGTAAAATATTTTGGAATCGTTGAATTCTTACGAGAAAGGTACCGTGGTATTTTTCACACACTTTTTATGTATGAAATCCCAAAAGTAATGTGAACAAAACACAGATATAAATGCAGTGATTTGGAATAAATTAATATACCAGTACATATTAATAATGTACAGGGTGCATATGTAATAGGGCGTATGGTATTTTACTGGCGAACCGCTGATACCACAGGCTACTACCAATTAGAAAATGTATCCAAATAACGTACAGTATTCCGATATCCATTCATGTTGCAAGTAGCTGTATAGTTATCAAAAAATAACTTTTTATACGTACCCGTTTGCCCTAGAAACCTAATTAGAAAGTTGTTTCCTCGTCTCTCCTGAATCCAAGAAAAACTTGCATGTTTGTAAGTGCAATGTTCACAGAGATATTTGAATTCAATAAACAGAGGAAAGCTGGGGGAAAACAGCATTAAATACAGATAAAATGGTTTTCCCGCATTTAGTGCTCTTTTTTCCCCAGCTTTCCTCCGTTTTTTTGAAATTGAATATCTCAGCGAATTGAAAGAAACACGTGGCGTTTTCTTTTAATATATCTAACCCAGTCTTAAAACTTATAGCATAGTTTATAAATTGCGGATATTTAAGTTTTACGTGCATTTAAAGTTTTAGTAAAGATAAAATACTGTGAAATGAGCTTCGTTAGGAAAACGGAACAATCGCGTAATAAATATCAATCCAACCAAAATTATAGGAATGTCCCGTAAAATACGGGTCATACAGTCACACTACTCACAGTGGTTCGCAGAAGTGTTTCAGACATTTTACTATTCCTTGGTTACAAAAATGTCGGGAAACATTGTTTTGGAATACAAAAAGTAATTTTGAAATTTTTGGTCTTAATTACATTCTTAAACCTGATGATTTAATTATGAGAGCAAGCGACAAAAATGCGCCGGTACATCTGAGATCGTTCAGTTTTCTTTGATGTTATAAGCAAGGTCCATTAACGATATTCTTCAAGGTCGGGAACCAGCTGACACCGCCAAATATTGAGATAATAGTCCAGGGGTCGTTATAACAGAGATTGACCGCACTTTCCAAATTTATGAGAAATTTGAGTTATTTCATGTAGAATAGTATTTCTCTCCTCTTTCATGTTATACGCTTACACACATATTTAGTTCCCATTTTCATACTTAGAGATACAATTTGTTCATTTCAGTATACACAACTACAGGAAACCCAATTACAGTTGCGGGAAAAATACATAATGTACAAAAAAATAAAAACAATAATTCAAATTGATACTTTACATTTCATGATTCAGAGTTAAAATAACACAAAGAAAGAATAAATACAAAAATACAAAAAGGCATCAATCATTAAAAAATATTGAAACCATTAAAAATCATACAAACACATTAAATACAAAAATTAGGTCTCTAATATTCTATACAGAAGTACAAAAAGGATCAATGGATTCGGATAAAGTATTTGCATAAATTACGGAATCTTCCAATAGCTCGGGAATGACTTGTACAATGGTAGGAAAATATCTCGAAAAAATACTTTATGAGCATGTTCTATATTGAAGTACACGAAAATTAATTTTGGATAGTAAAAGCGTTAGTCAATTATATTCATCAATAATTCGTGAAAAAATGCCATGAGGCCAAAATGCCAATCGTGCCTCTGCTCTAAGCTATTGATATCAAACGAATTTCTAAGGTGTGTAGCTGTTATGCATCTACAATAAATACCTAAGTATCTGTAAAATAAACATCGCAAATATTGATTTGGAACATTTTTGAGATTCGATTTATCTGGTTATTACGAAAGGGATTCCACACAACATTGAACATTGTAGGACCGGACACACCCCGTTCCCATCTCCCCCCGCTTCTGCATGCTCAGAGAGATATCGAAGAGTTCCCGAAGGCTGGGTGTATCCGGGAATTTATTAATTTATGTGAAAATAGCAAACAATGATATACAATAAGGTGCCTGGAATAAAAATTGTGATCACAACATCATCCACAGTTGATCTGTCCGTAATCGTACTATTGTTCTAAGGTAGGTAATCGCACTATAATCTTGTCTTGTATACGATGGATAATTTAACTTTCAATGTTTACAAAAGTTCATTCAATTTCTGGACTGTAACCTGCATCTACTGAACAATAAGATACGAGTTGTAGGAACAAGCCGTCGACATTCACGCTCAGAGGACCCGTCTTATTGGCCAACAATTTACGGCCAAGAAGAAAAGCATCGGCTGTTTCACCGACACCTAATGAAGACAAGCGTTTCATCCACTTCTGGATGGTGTGAATGGAACGGAGGCACCGGCCATATCTAGGACAATTTATATTTCATTCCGGCGTGATTGCTTACACTGAAAATCAATGAGATTTGGATATTCTACTAGATTGGATAAATTGTATCACATGTGAACCAAGATTATTTTGCGAATATCTACATGAAGACGATACGATTACGAACTGATTAACTGTGGACGATATTATGATCACATACATGAAATATCATAGTCATTTTCACATAAATTATTGAATTTTCGGATACACCCATCCTCCGGATACGCTTCGATGTCTTTCTGAGATGGGAAGCCGGGTGTGTCCAGTTCTTCAATGTTCGATGTAAACTGAAGAGCCAAAAAAACTGGCTCAGGCATGCGTATGCAAATAAAGAGATATGGAACAAATCAGAGTACGGCGCTGCAGTCGGCAACGCCTATATAACACAACAAGTGTCTGACATAGTTGTTAGATCGGTTACTGCTGCTACAATGGCAGGTTATCGAGATTTAAGTGAGTTTGAACGTGGTGTTATAGTCGGCGCACGAGAGATGGGACATAGCATCTCCGAGGTAGCGATGAAATTTGGATTTTCACGTACGACCATTTCACGAGTGTACCGTGAATATCGGGAATCCGGTAAAAAATTAAATCTGCGACATATCGCTGCGGCCGGAAAAAAGATCATGAAAGAACGGGACCAACGAGAATCATTAAACGTGACAGACGTGCAACCCTTCCGCAAATTGCTGCAGATTTCAATGCTGGGCCATCAACAAGTGTCAGCTCGCGAACCATTCAACGAAACATCATCGATATGGGCTTTCGGAGCCGAAGGCCCACTCGTGTACCCTTGATGACTGCACGACACAAAGCTTTACGCCTCGCCTGGGCCTGACAACACCGACCTTGGACTGTTGAGGACTGGAAACACGATGCCTGGTCTGACGAGTCTCGGTTCCAATTGCTTCGAGCTGATGGACGTGTACGGGTATGGAGACAACCTCATGAATCCGTGGACCCTACATGTCAACAGGGGACTGTTCATGCTGGTGGAGGCTCTGTGATGGTATGGGGTGTGTGCAGTTGGCGTGATATTGGATACCTGATACGTCTAGATACGACTCTGACAGGTGACAGCTACGTAAGCATCCTGTCTGATCACCTGCACCCATTCATGTCTATTGTGCATTCCGACGGACTTGGACAATTTCAACAGGACAATGCGACACCCCACACGTCCAGAATTACTACAAAGTGGCTCCAGGAACACTCTTCTGACTTTAGACACTTCCGCTGGCCACCGAAATCCCCAGACATGAACATTATTGAACATATCTGTGATGCCTTGCAGCGTGCTGTTCAGAAGAGATCTCCACCCTCCTCTTACTCCTACGGATTTATGGGCAGCCCTGCAGGATTCATGGTGCAATTATCTCCAGCACTACTTCAGACATTAGTCGAGTCCATGCCACGTCGTGTTGCGGCACTTCTGCGGGCTCGCAGGAGCCCTACACGATATTAGGCAGGTGAATCAGTTTTTTTTGGCTCTTCAGTGTATAAGATGGAATCTGGAATTAAATTTATCCAATCTCTATATAGAATATACCAATCTCATTCATATTCAGTATAAGCAATCACGCCGTAATAAGATATAAATTGTCGTTGTCTATATGGCCGGCACCTTCAGTTTTCATTCACACCCGCCAGTAGCTGATGAAACAGCTGACGCTTTGTCTTGGGCTTAGACTGTATTTTGTATTAGGTGTCAGTGAAAAACAGCCGGTGCTCGTCTTCTGGCTCCGTAAATTGTATTTTCTTAATAGGCGTCCGAATAGATTTCACACAACAGCAGAATATCCCAATTTAGTTCTAATGAGACATTTGAATAAAATCGAAAAATGCGTCGAATGTATTTGTCTTCAGCCAAAGACAACACATTGCCTTTGTACACAATGACAAACACTCGGAATTTCCAAACGCATCATCCGACATTTGCAAATAGATCCGTTGTTCGCGCGTTACCCACTACTTTAAACATCTCCACGTCTGTCTCGGTCTAGTTCATTTCACGCATTGAGACTGGAAAATGTTGGAATGATCGTAATGTGGTGTGAAGAGGCGATTAATGATATTTGAGCTTCGAGAAGTTATCGCTCCCACCGAAAACGCAAACACCGAGTCAAGACTAAAAGGGCTTTTTCGGTGGAAACACAGAATAAACTCGGGCGTTTGTTCCATTTTCCTCCTCCAGCATCTAATCCATTCCTGTACCCGTCTTTAATCATCTAATTACGTTCACGTCACGATTCTGCCTTTTCAATTATACCACAATGCGAGAGACCATGAGTGGATAAATATGCTAATTCCGCGGCGAGAGAAAACATTTTCGCCGAAGAATTCCGGGAATTCCCGAGAGCCAAAATCGAACCTTTATTATTCCTTTCGGCGACTTGTTAAAGGTTTCCCCTCTTACAAGAGAGTCACTTCTTTCTTTAACCTTCATTTCCTTTTTTTTTTTTTGGCAATGGTATCGAAGTTTGGATCACGTTTTGTGGTGACGTTTCACGTTTACTCGCTGTTGTTGTTGTTGTTGTTTTCTTGTACGGATAAGTGACAGCTGTCACCGATTTTACGTTGAATGGCAATGAGGAATGATGCCGTTTTAGCTCGGGCATTGGATTTTTAGTTCGGATATCCATGACTTGTGACAGTGGAACTGATTTTTCATCAGATTATTATGGAATCGTAGATGATAATTATCGATGTAGTTTTGTTTTAATTTAAGACTTTTAATAAAATAAATATGTATTTCATCATGTATGTGTATATATATATATATATATATATCGCTCATAGTTTTTGTAATTGAATTGGTTTGCTGTATTTAAGAAATATGTGACATCCATATTTGCTATGGGCATCTTCTTCTCAGCCACTTCACTGGGATTTTTGTCTGTTGTGGCCTTTTGTAATTCAATATATAATTCTTGTTTCAATGACACTTTTTAATTTCTTTATTTATTATACAGATACAAACACACAATACAAAAATTTAAACATGTTGTACACACATATTTTACAAACCACTATGTGACCTCAAAAATCGAATATTTTCTAGAAATAGCCATGATTTTTTAAATGCGTTTTACTGAACTTTTTTTGTTTGTTTACAGGGTGTTCTGTTAATGGACCGAAAAACTCGGAGGGTAGTGAGCAGGCGTCGAGAGGAACAAAAATTGCAATGGAACAAACATGGTGTCGCAAACCACGTTGAGAGGGTGGAAAATCTCGAAAAACGAACGCAGGTTTCGACGTCACGCTGGAACGACAAAAAAGTACAATAATTAGTACAAAAAGATTTATTTGATTAATTATTGCAAGAGTTGTTGGAAGTGGCGCCCGCTGACGTCCTTGCACAGTCTACAACGACGACTTAAGTCGTCCGCAGTGAGTGATTCTATCCCAGCGCATGCGCTTCGCGACGCTGCTTACGTCAGATATGGTGAGCGAACCCACGAACGCATTCAGTAATCAATTGACATCCACATTTCGTCTCCCCTGGACTGAGAGCCTGAATGCGTTTTTCGCGATTTTTACCCTCTCAATGTGGTTTGCGACACCATTTTTGTTCCATTGCAATTTTTGTTCCTCTTGATGCCTACTAACAACCATCTGAGTTTGTCTGTCCATTAACAGAACACTCTGTATGTTTCGGTGAACGTGGTAAATCCGGTGATCATTATTCTGCATAATAACCGGTCATTATGCATAATCTCTGAGCATTTTTTAAGTTTTATAAATTTCCCTAAATTAATCACTTTTACCGGCATACGATTATACGTAATATCCAAGCATCGCATCGTTGGTAAATTTAATAAGTATTAAAAAATATGATAATTTTCACCTATGCGATATTGCATAATACCATAGCGTCACGTCGTAACTGAACATGATAACTCATACTATATGATGCATTATACATGATGATTCATTCGTGTATTGTATCATTACATCAGCGTCCGACTATATCACACATACTAGATGAATGCTAATGTTATCCCTGGAAAAAAATTTGGCTGTTGTTCTATAGTTTCCTCTCCAAACTGTGTCACATACGCCAAGAAATACGGTAAGAAAAAAAAATTTTGTACTTAATATTATAACAGATCATTCATATTTCTCATCGACATCAAAGTGGTGCGGAGTATCCACTTGGGCCGCCACCAGTACGGTGTAAAACTCAGAACGTGGACGCGTGACTTACCAGGAATTGCTTGGGAATAGATGATGATTCACCATGAATCTCAGTCAAAGGAATAGTGAGCCTACAGTTATGCAGAGAAAAATTGATTTTAATTTGAAAAGAAATGTTTCGCAGTAAATCCATAAATATATGTATTATTTTCATCAAATCTGTCAACCGAAATTCCGACGAATTTGTAATGTTGGTTTCTCCTTATTAGTAAACTTATTACAATAAAATCACTTTTCAGGAGAAATGTTTCGGTTTCTTATTTAACTGATTTTTTGTTGCCTTCCAGTCAAATGGAGAGACGCCACAAATATATTTTCTCGACAATCATGCAAATATTATTATTCAGTGGTTTTGTTTGAATGATCTGGCTTCAAATATGTTAGCAATACCCCATACTGCTGTAATGGTGATGGCAGCAGGTTTCGAGCACGAAAACAGCCACAAAGACATATACATTCACACACCGAAGCACGTTCCGGCATGCACCAGCTGGTTAGGAATTTCCTGAACGAATGTTTATGAGGTGCATAAATGGTCAAGTAGTATGACTTGCAAACGGCTTCCGGGTTATTAGGCCATGGTCTAGGAGATTTTCTTCCTGACGTTTCGCCCACATCTGTGGCAGGCATCATCTGAGGTTAATTCGACGTAAGTCTCCGCGGCAAGCGAGAAAGGCTTCGTACAACTGTCATCGACTTGTTCTCTATGTGCATTTCTGAGACTTGATCGGCCGCAGAAGAACCGCATTGGTTGGCTTGTGTGGATGTGTTGTGCGCCGATTGGCTGCAAGTGGTGTCTGGCGACGATTGGCTGTCGAGGTCATTTTCTCTCTGGCATTCATCGGGGGCACATCTCCACTCTCTGCGGCGCTGAAGTACCGGGACCCAAGTGGGATGCACCTTCATCGTCTCCTCCTTTCGATTCATGTTGTGGTGCTTGAATATTTCAATGGCTTCTCTGTGAAGACGAGCATGGTAGTGCACCTCCGACGATATTACCTCGGTCTTTTCAAATTTAATTTTGTGGCCGGTTTCCCACATATGTTCTGCAACGGCTGAACTTTCCGTTTTACCCAGGCGGCAGCTCCTCTGGTGTTCCTTTATTCTTGTAGCATGTATATATGTTATATGTTATATGTGGGAAACCGGCCACAAAATTAAATTTGAAAAGACCGAGGTAATATCGTCGGAGGTGCACTACCATGCTCGTCTTCACAGAGAAGCCATTGAAATATTCAAGCACCACAACATGAATCGAAAGGAGGAGACGATGAAGGTGCATCCCACTTGGGTCCCGGTACTTCAGCGCCGCAGAGAGTGGAGATGTGCCCCCGATGAATGCCAGAGAGAAAATGACCTCGACAGCCAATCGTCGCCAGACACCACTTGCAGCCAATCGGCGCACAACACATCCACACAAGCCAACCAATGCGGTTCTTCTGCGGCCGATCAAGTCTCAGAAATGCACATAGAGAACAAGTCGATGACAGTTGTACGAAGCCTTTCTCGCTTGCCGCGGAGACTTACGTCGAATTAACCTCAGATGATGCCTGCCACAGATGTGGGCGAAACGTCAGGAAGAAAATCTCCTAGACCATGGCCTAATAACCCGGAAGCCGTTTGCAAGTCATTTAACGCCGGTCATGAAAGCCTCAGACAATAGGTCAAGTAGTAGTAAAAATGGCCAGGGACGTGTAAAAATGCATGAGTTAACTCCGGGATGATCCCGGATCTGTAGCACCGTTTCGTTGTAAGAACGAGAAATAAACGTTTTTCTTTTTGAAAATTACAAAAATTCTGAAAAGTGACCTTTGGAAAGTATTTGAATCGCTTTAAACCTCTGCATGGAAAAAAAATGTGTGTGTGACCCCGTGTATCTTATATATAAATATGAAAGTATGTATGGTTGTTCTTTATACAAATCTACAATTTTAGGCTCATCGTCCCAAATTTTGCACATATACGAAACAGGACCGGGATTGAACCGTGGGCTACTTTCGTCGGAGCTGGGCAAATGCCCGAAATGGGCGAAAAACTGTCGGTCAATAATCATTTTGGGAATTTATACTTCGGTTAACGTGATTCCCTAACAATGCGTTTCAGACATGCACATGCCTTTGCAATGGTTTGCCACTTCTTTGGTGCTGCCAGTATTATTTATAACAGTTTATTCTTTTATAATGGGTTGTCACTTTTTCAATCCTCTCAGTAATTGAAGAAAACCTGGGCATTGCCGGGTATTATGGCTAGTATTTAAATGTACATGACAAAAATAGATTGACAAAAAACCGCAATACTCTACTTTTTACAAGTTTTTTGGTATTTTATAAAGTGTGTCTTTTAGTACCATTTGAATACAAAACACGCCCATATAAGTACAATACTTTTTTTTTATCTGAGAAGTATAGATTCCCTGTTGGTGTCATTTTTCGAGAGGATTTTGAAATTTTACATGATTAGTAATTCATGAAAGCACACTAAAAATAAGGGATTGGAAATAAAATACAATTTAAAAACTATTCAACATTGCTAAACAAGGTGGTTTTATTTGTTTAGGGGAAAACATAAAAATCAAGGCAAACTGTATATTTCACCACTAATTAAGCATTTTGAATAATTAAAAAATTCACTCTAAATAATTAAATTTCTGTATTGATGTGTCATTTCAATAAGAAATATACTATATAACATTGCCTATTCACATTAGTTTTCCTAAAAAGGGATTCAGTAGATTTTCGTGTAGAGTTAGGAAAAACTTCTGCTGTCAATCTGTAATATATTTACCTACACAGTATCCACGATAATATAGCCTATAAAAAACCAGTGACATGAAGTATATATTTTACATATTTTATTGAAATTTTCAAGAAACTGGGAAATTTGTTTAAAACAAGACAATCCCGTATAAAAAATATATTTGGACACTCCAAATGAAAGTAATGATGAGAAATCTCATAGAACACACATAACACATCTAACGTATACAGTTGAATCCCGTTATAGCGAATTCTAAGAGACCGGAGAAATCACTTCGTTACAACAAAATTTCCTTATAAAAGAATTCCAAGGTTTTCCCATTGTTCCTATGTAAACTTATCAGATGGATTAGAAAAATGTTCACGTTTGAGAGATTGTGTGAGATTTCCGCTATAGCGGTATTCGTTAAAGCAGGATTAGACTGTATTAGCCAGACTCTTGAAATTCATTTGAAAAAATATGTAGTTTTAAACGATATTGCAATAGAAAAATTTTCGTATATATGTTATATTGCCAAAGCCCGAAGTTGGTCCCTTCGTGAAGTGGCCGACCCAGTTGACCCGGCCAATGTCCGAAGTTCGTGCCTTATATGTTGATCCCCATATATGTATCACAAACATATCGATATTCAAATTCCTTTGATCGTTAGGGGTGCCTTAGCTGAACATAATAATTATGGTTAGCTATGGCTAATTATATATGGCAAGAATTATCCCCGAGTCATAGGGATGTATAGGGCATGGGTTTTCAACTGTTGTTCCGCACAATGTGTTCCCACAAGTCTTTTCCACATTTCTTTCGTAATGCCAGGCTGCGGTCTCCGCCCTTATGTGCCACTGGGCGAACGTGAAATTTTTCTCCCTAGTCATTGGATTCAGTCAAATGGCTTGTGCGTTGCATCGAGGTGATGGCTGTCTTCATGGGGAGAACGACGCGAGTAATTCCAAATCTGCGGGCACGGGGCAAGGGGAGCCACCACTATAAATCTTTGCTAACTTTTCCGACACAACTCTGCCTCTTTTGAGGTAACGGAAGTAAGGTGATTTGCGTCAGTCCGAGGTTGTGAGCGGTTCTATCGATCTATCTAATTGGTGTTCCGTGACAGTGTCAAACGTTCCGCATGATCAAAAGCAATTTAATACATAAAAATCCTGGAACAAGGAGTGTTCAAAGAAGAAAAATTTTCTTGTTACTAATACTTCCAAAGCTTTATTTTGAATTTTAACGAGATATAGAATCTCTTAAAAAAATCTGCAGATTGAAAGAACAGCATAAATGAAGGAAAGAAGCGTTGTCCGTAAGTTGATAAATGATTTCCGCGCCTAGCAATCGAGTGGTTAGGAAACTAGCTTCTCACTATGCAGATCTGGGTGCAGGGTGGCAGGTCTGGACCCATCCTCCAGGAACGCTTCGATATCTCAATGAGATGGGAAGCGGGGTGTGTTTGGTTTTCAAAGGTCAAAGGTCTGGGTTCGAATCCCGATTCAAGTATGGATGTTTACTAACACTAACAAATTCCCTGGACGGATCATGCTAACTGGAATGATTTCTTAGGAATCAATCCAATCGACTGCTTTTACAAAGGGACACCAGTATCGATTGATGAGGGACAATGAAAGGTTATGGTGTCGCAGGGAATTTTTCTCTAATAGGGTTGTTAATAAATGGAATAGCTTATTTACCCCCGGAGGTATTAAATTATAACACAAATGACACGTTTAAAAAGAAATACGATAAACATGTTGGGGTAAATCGAGAAGCTTATCCATTCTTAGAATAGGACAACCATGAATATTCTTTATGGGCATTGGAAAATATTTTATCACGTGTATATATTGTTTATAATTTGTGTTAATTGCATTTTTAATTGGGTTGCTATATTTTTGAAACATATGAAATCCATATTTTTATGGGCATCTTTTTATCAGCCACCTCGTTGGGCATTTTGTCTGTTGTGGCGTTGCATTTGTATTTGTATACGTGAGGATCACGTTATTATTATAAAAAAAACAAAAAAAAACAACATATATCCTGAATATCTATTCTATATTTGAAATATCACTGAACTGACCCATCTGCTGCCATCTATCAAGTAAAAAAGACGACTGTTGTGATTCCTCAATTGAAATGACAGGTTTTTGACTTATGATCCGCATAGAAAAAATCAATATAACATAATATTGATAAATAAGTTTTAAGCAATAATAATTATTTAATTGTCAAGTTTGCTTAAACAACCTAGAGCCAGTCTCTCTGGACTGAGATATTTAGTGGGCCTCCTCTATAATGAATTTACAGGGTTATTACGGATTCCACGAGCAGTTACGGACCCTATCATGTTCGTAAGGGTAATGACCGATATTGGCGTAAGGCGATGTGGTCTGGGTGCCTCCTGGCTCCAAAGTAGAGATCTTTGGCTGGGATCTTTTCAGCCGGCCCCCAGGTAATATCTCGGGTTTCCGGGTGGAGTCCTGTTTAACCCCCTCTCTTTTGCCCTTTCATTTTGTTTTTGAGACGGCAGTAGGGACATTATCGTTTTTTTTCGATAAATATTCAAATATTTCTTTGAGTTACGTCGAACCGTCTAATCATCAAGGGCTCCTCGGAACCGCCTTATAACTATCATGGGTTTCGTGCGAAACTTAACGTTGGAAACCCCTGGTATGGGGATCGGTATAAATCAGCCGCTAAATCCCGGCGAAAGCCCCAATTTCGGACATTGCCCGGGTCAACTGGGCTAGCCACTTCGGGCTTCAGCAGTGACATATACATACATACTTGAAAAGTTTACATCTTTGTAAAAAAATCTAAATATAAATGTCATGCTTTGTAGAAAAGTTATTTTTGTATTCCTTAGGATATAAGTAAAAGTTGATACAGGTAGAGAAATATTAAATTTCAAGCACAATTGTTTGTTCACGAAATTTTAATTTAAAAATAAAATCTAGCAGAAAAAAAAAATAGATTTTTCGAACGGCAGAATTGATTTCTTTTTAAAGATTTCTCTTTCAAACAGTTTTTCGTTTAACAAACTTCCTACGGGGGTACGTGATCTATTTTCTAGAAATCTTCTTATTTGTAAACTCTTGGGGATAAGAGAGGAAATAATCCGACGGATTTTTTTCCCCTCTTTCTCTACATTTTGTTGTTTGTTTGACCATTTTTTTTATCAATTTCTTTTTCGGTTCCGTGATAAACCGAAGCCCACCTTTTCCACTGAAAAAAAAAAATGTGTGTGTGAGAGAGAGAAGCAAAAGCATCCCCTTTTTTCTATCGATTCCAAAAACTCAGCTTCTCTATCAGCGTGTATATGTTTGATGTTACCTGGTCCTCATGATCGAAAAAAAAATACATACACCGAATTCTTTTCCCGATACCGAATTCCCCTATCGTTAATGTAACATGCTATTCGGCAAGTGATCGAAAAAATAGCTTCAGATATATATATATATATAAAATGAAACAGGAGTGAATTGAAAGGTTAATCCACGATTTTGTGTGTTATATATATAACTTCGCTACTTTTCTTTCATATCTCCTTCAGTTACCAACTTGATACCTTTCAGTTGTGAATGAACATTTTTAACGTGTTTTAAATCATCTGACGATACAAATACAACGCCACAACAGGCAAATTGCCCAACGAGGTGGCTGACTTAAGAACATCATGGATCCCCGAACCCTTTTTTACCCTACCTACGAGCCCTACCTACTACTGCTACACCACACATGCACCCCGCCCACAACCCCCCGCGGAACCCCCAACGAATCGGTACATGCGGGAATGTGCGTGTACGTGTAGTGAAACCTGACGTGAAGTTTTTTTGTTTCTCTGTAATGCTTGTTATGTGTAGTCCTGCCATCAGTTTTATGAGTGAAGCCAAACTATGAGTGAAGTGTTATGATTGAATGATTTTTCGTTGTAGGACTGTTGCTCTCTATGGCGAGACTTTTTAACGGGGAGATCGGCTCGCATTTGCGCCTTGAAGTTGGGAACCACAGAAAACCAACTTCAGCCGACCACCACTGTGGGGTTCGAACCCGGATCCTCGCATCGCAAGTCCGTCACTATAACCACTCGACCACCACAGCGGCAACAGCGGATACTGAGAGCATTGATAAAAATTTGATTGGTGAAATTATTTGAACGCACAAATGTTCAGGAAGTCTTCAGTAGTACTGTTTTTGATGGCTGCGTCCGCGGGTATTTATCGTTAAGGCAAATCTAATTATACAATTCTGATTATAAGAATCTTAAGGGTATTGACATCGGTCTCGCGGCCCGCTTTCGTTACAAAATTGATTTACGTTATATCCTGAGAGGATCGAAATGCAAATAGAATGTGTATGATCGATAGACATTTTTGAGGAAAATTTAAAGATGTTATTTCGGTTTGGTGTTAAAACCGGTCAAGACACCAGCCCGCTGACGTAACGAAATTGCTTTTCGCTATATCTGGAGAGGTTTGCAATGCATATAGAAGCCAATGATATCGTCTGTTAGATATTCCAAAGATGAATAGGATGATACCCTACGGAAGCAGTACTCGACATTTTTTGACCCACGGAACCCTTTCTGGTATAATTTCTATAGCGGAGCCTCGTAGGCCTATTTTCTATTTGTTCATCAAAGTTACTGACTTATTTTTATTATTCAAAAAATATTTATAATTATTTTTTTCAAATTTGCTGGTATTTAATTTTATTTTCCTCGAGTGGTCGCGGAGCCCCTAGGAGTGCACGCGGAGCCCCGGTTGGGAGCCGCTGCTCTACGGATTTGGATACGTCTGGCTGTCTAGGGCTAAGGCAAGTCTCGCCATAGGCCTACAACGGTACAATTACTCGATCATTACACTTCGCTGATATTTAGAAAAATCGGTGGCAGATGGCAGCACTGTACATAATAAGGATTACGCAGAAACAAACTTCACGTCAGGTCCACAACACGTACACGCCCATTACAACATGTACCGATTCGTTAGAAGTTCCGCAGAGAAATATGGACGAGGCGCGTGTGTGGTTTAGTAATTGCCTGGGGCCCAGGTACGCGGTCAAAATTAGTAACGAAATTATTTTACTCTACATCTGTTAGGATTTCGTGTGTCGGGATTGTGGCTTATCGAGATTATGAACGGAAGAGAACGTTGGTACCGTCCGTTAGCTATTCTAAAGACAAATCCGATGATACTGATTTCATTATGTGAGAAACCATGCGATTCAAAACACAAAGAATGTATTCATGCTAAAACTTGTAGCCTGTCTACGACACACCCTACACGCCTATCTTTTTTCACCAAGAATAACAAAAACTGTTCTTTGTAGTTTTAAGATGACTTATTACTTTAAAATGACAGATTTTTCAAGGTTAATATTCATGTTGTGTGGGTTGCGCCTACTGATTTTTTCAACATAAAACTTCTCGCTGAACCCTTGATAGGTATAAGTTGTTCCACGGAACCCTTGATGATAATAGGGCTTTCGTGAGCCAAATTTTAAGTATTATCGGAAAAACAGTGTAATCCCCTAATTCGGTCTCAACAGCATCATAGCCCCAGGGTGAAATGAAAGAACGCTCACTCATTGTGACAGATCATATCAGGGAATGAAACCGAGGGAATGATAAAAAGAAAATCCCCCGTGCCGTGCCCGGTAGTGTCCATGCGTTAAGACGACACTGTCTAGAGGTCTTACTCGAGGTTTTGGGAGCTATAGTGAGCACCAAGATGCTCGTGAGGAAAGGAAACATTTTATTACAACATGAAGCTCTCTAATATTGTTTTTCTAGATATGAGACACACATTCTGTTTTGTTTTTTTTCACCAGCAAGACTGTTGTATCCTGCTCACAGATTTTTGATATCTGTGCGTAATGGAACAATAACTTCCTTAACATGCTACCTTATACAATACAGCATTTTTTTTTCCATGCAGTAAGAGATACTAACCCCCGGCCCAGCAAACAAAGTTCGCCATACGGGGTTCCCCGAAGGGAGCATTTATTTTCTCCAAAAAAAAAAAAAATCAACTTTCCATCTTACCCCAGGGAGCAACCATTAACAACTCGCGAGCAGCAATTTAGTGTCCCCCTGGGGTTTATAATAATTGCTTCACTTAAGTATTATATTTTACATTGTAATTATCACACTGTAGATATACATTCACATATCATCACATGAGTCCGACAACCATTCATACTTCAACAAAAAAACAGAAAAAGAAAAAAAAATCCTATACACACATCAGGTCAGCTGAAATATACAAAGCAAATCAGTCCGTCAATCAGCTAACTTTGCACAAGATCGAAGAACACTGTAATACAAGTTATATTTCAGTCGATTTTATGCATTATAACTTACAGTATTAGATAGTGACATATATTTTTGTGCAATGCAACACACATGCTATCACGAACTAGAAGTTTACATATTTTCGTAAAAAATAAGTATATGACATAAATTGAAAAATAAATTGTAGTACATATTATTAAAATTCACAGTATAACTCAGCAACATAAAAGATTCAAGTGAGAACTTTACATTGAAAAAATGGTATACGCTAATCCAGTCTAAATCAGAAAATCCCATGCACTAATTTTCCACGCAGTAAGAAACTTTCTGAACACGGAAACATTTTGAGACTCTAAATGCCCACATTTTTTTTCTAAAGCTATTCACCAAAATCTATTTTGCCCTTTGTAGATACTTTTGTTTATATCCAATACACGGGTAAAAATTAAATTCTATCAGCAAAACTATGCTTTTTACGAAAAATGTAGAAAATAACAAGTACAAAATTCCATTGGAATATTACATATAAAGAAACATCATGAACTGGAATATCTTCTGCCACCTATCAAATAAAACACAACTGTCATCATTTTTCGATTGAGAAATTTACGAATGATTTTCAGCCAATGCTCCTCTACACAAGCAAAGTATTATGATATAATACTAAATGAATATTTTATAATTAATAAAATTAATCAAAATATTAAGTTTACATTGAAATTTAATCAGTTAATAAATTACGGTAAAATAATTGAGATAATTCACTCGAAGCAATTTATCGTCCTATTTTTCATTATGGTGATTAAAAAGCTAGGAGAGATAAAATTCTATGAGTTTTACTTCTCTTCTTGTAATCTATGTATATTATAACATGTCCTGACGTATTCATCATCGTCGTCGAGCCGAAACTGGTGAAGCCATAAAAATCAATTTTGGTCAGAAGTTTTATTTCCTGACGTAAAGATTAACTAAGACTGGGTTTTTCCGAAATTTGACCTCTAAGTGGGTCTTAAGTTCCAAAGCTGCATAGACGAATCACTCCGATGTGAAATCGCTGAAGCTATAAATATAAAATTCAGTCACAAGATTTGCTTTATGATTTAAAAACCTTCTAGAGAGTTATTTTTTCAAATTTCAACCTCTTAGAGGGTCATAAGCCTGTTCAGAGGTTATATCGACCAATCATGGCAGAGCCAACACCACTGAAGTTATACATATGGAATTTGATCTGCATTATATTTTATAATGTAGATATCTATACTAAGTGGAATTTCTGAAAATTCATTCAAGTACTTTACAATACTAAAACAACAACTGTTAATATTTCCATGGTAACCTTATTATTTAAATTAATATCGTTGCTTTTAAATAATTAATTGAGTATAATATATCATTATTTTGTTTATGCGATATATTAACTGTTTAAAGGCCGAACTATGAACAACGTCACTTATTATTTTGAAATTTGGAATTTGTGGTCCTTTTTGCATGTCTATACATAGACCAACTTGGTACATAGCACTTGGGGAGAGGTGAAAGCGGAAACTCTGGTATCGCCTGTATTCTAACGATTATTTACTTCTGGAGTACAGTTATCACACGAAATTTTCTATTTTCTGCTACAAATTCAAATTCGCAACACATACTAGTTTTAACGTAAAAGTGAGTGCTGAAAATTCAAATTTTTTTGAGAATGTCCGTGATAAAAGAAGAAAAACATATATATTTGATGGACCCGTTTGTGACATTGCTAGCATTTATACATACCTAGTGTTTTTTTTGTTTTTTTTTTGGCAAACCACACACCGTCCTTTCGTCACAGACAATATGATGGCCATCAGATGACCTGACATCTTTTTGTCAGTTGACAACGTGAACTTTGATAAATAATTAACCCCTCCTTCGTTTGTAGAAGGTTCAATTGTCACATTTCTTCGGAATTCCAAATGTGAAATACGATCCGCTTCTCGCAACTCCGAATGAATTATCAAACGTGCTGTAATGGTCATAAGGCAAACTGTTTCCAATAGAATCCAGAGCTGAGGTTTTGATCGGATTCTAGAAAGAATTTTTTTTATCTCATGTAATATATTTTTTTTTCTGATCGCTTAAATCTGTTTTGCCTTTTCTTGAAACTTGAGTGTTGCACTTGCGTTTTGCTCTTTTTTTTTGCCCTACATCTTTTGAAGAACACATTTCAGGAGTTTTCTAACACCTCATCCTCGTTATTGCAAAATTACATAGCATTTCACATGCAATAGTTTGAACCGTTGATACTACTGTAGATCATTTTCAACAATATCATCTTCACCCATGATGTTTCCATTTTCATTAGCACGTAATTGACATATATCTGCATCCTGTAATTCGGAATCTGAACTTAAAGGGTTTCTTAATATCCTACAGCTTCTTCTAATGTAAGACACCTTTTTGATATGGTTACACTCAGCTGAACACAACAATACTATCTAAGATTGTCGAACTTGGTTTGATTAGTCTGCAGTTCGCAAAAATATACATTTCTAAGAATTCAAGAATAAAAAAGTACTCACCCAATATAAACAATCCACCCCAGAAAGCACATTCCTCTGTGTCTTATTACCCAGAATTAGCCCCTATACACATGTCGAACGATGACAACCACCCTGGGGTTAGAACGGGCAAATCGAAGGAGTGTACTGCACATTAGATATCCCTAGAATCCCGCTCTCTTGAAAAGCCAATGTTCCATAAATGAAACATGCATTTTTGAACGCGCGTAGCTCTTTAACGTTTAACAGGACAAAGAAATTAAATCATTTACTTTGATTGATACATTCAGTGGTAGAAGCACACAAAATAATTTTCAATTTACTTCAAAATTGAAATTTTTGCAAATTTTTATCGAAATGGGGAAAAAATTCCCAAAAAATATCAAATTTCAAAATTTTGCCGAAAATGTTTATATCAACCTGATGTTTCTCAATTTATTTCAAAAAATACTTTGAACTCTCGTCTATATACGATAAAAACCTGAAATGTTTGAATCAACTTTTATCTGATATTTTTGTGAATAAAAACTATGTTTCATTTATGGAACATTGGCCTTTAAACGGTGAATCGACAAAAAGTTATCAATTCCTTATCTAAAAATTATAACAGTGGTGTTTTTATTGCATACGGGCAGAAGTAGTTCCACTTCAATCACGTTTGTTATCCACTGGATGCAAAGGTAACAGCACGTACCGCAAAAGGGTTGTATAGTCATTACAAAAATTAACATCTTATAGAGGCACCATGTGCTTATAAACCCAACCAGAAAGTTGTTGCCTTGTTTTTCCTGAGGCTAAAAGAGAAAAATCTACGGGGAACATTCACTGAGACCTGGAATTCAAAAAAACCAGGAAAAGTTGAGAGAAAACAGGATAAACGGGGGTGAAACGGGTTTCACCATCATTATGGAGGGTTGAGAAATGAAGTGTTGTAAGTCCAGATTTGGTTGTCTACTTAGCCACATAAAATTTTATAAAATAACTCAGAATTTTGATGCTCACTTAGAAATGAAGTGGTGCAAGTTGAAGCTTATGAAATAGCCTACAGATGGCAATAGAAGAATTTTCCTGACACGATAATTGTTAGTAATTTCAAATGCGAATTTTTTTGTCTTTAATTATTAAAATTTTCAGTGCGACTTACACCACTTCATTTCTCAATCCCCCTTTATCTTAAGTTAAAACTATTTTTTTAATAATTGTACATCCCCTTGCAATATGAGTGAGTTGTCTGGTCTTGACACGTTTTTTGGATAATTTTTCTAATTGGAAGTGTGTCTATCTCTAGGATCAATGGTTTGCCAGTCAGTAATTTGCAGTGCTAGCAGTTAACTGTGCACCCTGTGTAATACAATACTGTATTGCCTACTTCAGGGTCTACAACCTCCCACACATTAGATGTCTCGTTTACTTTCAATGAGCAATATGTCAGCGAATATCGCACTTAGAAACATGGATTTTTTTTTCGCCAACAAAAATACGAATTTTTTTCTTTCATTTCTTTGTGGTAAAGAATAGTAGAGTAGAGCTGACATCGTACGTTGTATTGAAATGAATGATCTTTGTAAGTCACTGTATTGAATGAAAAATAATTTTATTATTAGTAGTAATTCTATTACTCTTTTGGGGTGTATAGGAAAAAAAAATTGGAACTTGTTTCGGTTGTGTTGTAACGGAACCTTTCACACTAACGGATGGTCGCTATAACGAGCGTCCACTGTATATAGCAATGAAAAAACATTTGATATATTTGTTTTCTCATCTAAGCACACGGACCCCTTTGAAATGTCCTAGATGACCCCTAAGAGGTCAGTGGACTACTGGTCTATTTTCAACAAGAACTGATGCAACAACTTTTATACAGGTCATCAATAAAATAAAATAAAATAAATTATGCCGTTAACAATTAATTAATCATCGCAGTTATCGCCAAACGCAAAACTATACAAAGAATATTAATGAACCATAAATTGGTAATTAAATATTATCTTCTTTTTTTTCAAAAGAAGATTATTGAAATAAATTATTATTATTTTTTTGCTTCATATACTTTCCAGGATAGTGTTAAGGAGTGTGTTAACTCAAAGTGCTTTTAAATTTCCCCTCAAACTCTTATCGGGGTTATTCCTGGCGAAGTAAATGGTTGGTAAAGAATTCTTTACTGGGTATTTGATGACGCGTGAATTTCTGCAATATTTTATGAAAAAAAAAATCTATTATACACGAAATTTATCTTGGCCAAACGACTTGTAATTACCGCTCAAATGCGTGGCGAGCTTCATAAAATATTGTTAAAAACCAGAAAAAAATGTTATGATAACAAAGCCTTGGTCTTGTTTACGATAGCATTACAGCGTCTTATTCCCATTAGTAAAGTTTTCAGTAGAAATATATCGAGCAGACATTTTAAAAATTAATACGCAGTGAAGATTTCTCTATAGGCGACACCCATGGGTCCAGATGTTTTGTTCCTTTAATAGAGATGTCTCTAATTCACAGTTTAACAAGTTCCTTGCTCTAAGGGACACACATAACGGTATGTGTCCCTTGAATAGAGATGTCCCTCATAAGGAGTGTACGGAGGTTTGACTGAATATCTTCAAATGAAAGAGATATAATTATTTTTTCTTACATGTTGGATTACGGCTATGTAACAAAAAACAATATTTTTTCTTTGTTCCTGAGTTAGAAGTTATTTCTGTGTTTGCATCTGTACATACACTTATATTTGCAAAAGTCTGTGGTTTTTTTTTTAGCTTATGCAATTTTTCTCAAATTTTTAGAAAAATACTCAGCAAAACGTTCATTGGGATCTCATTGGGATGTTGTCATTTTTTCATTATTTACTTAGAAAAAAAATTAAATTATTTTTTGATATATTTTGCCTTGTGTATCTTGTAAATGATGCATTTTATTGTTTTTACTCATAATGATACGTGTACTTCAATTTTCATTTTTTTCGCGTTTTTATTTATTCTGTTTGCATTTTCTGTTACAATTTTTATTTATTTCTGTTTGCATTGTCCTTACCTGGCGGAGTTAGAAACTACTGGCTTTTCACAGGTTTGATATAAAAATATATAAATAAAACTCTATTCGATGACTTTGATCGAGTTTTATCAATTCTCCTGATGATGCCGACCACTAGTGTTGGGGAAACGTTGAGAACTAACTCAAACGGACGACGGTCTTCGAACCCGAACAAAAAAAATTTCATCAAATGATGGCCGCGAAACCGTATCAGTTATTTAAAACGCTATTCGTTTTTAATTCGCATAAATCCTAAAATAGATTTTAATCAAGGTGTTGGAAACGGTATTACCAATATTATGATAATACGGAGTTAATCTCTGAATTACAAACTGATTCTCGTTCTCTTTCTGTAGAGACCCAAAACTATATTATGTTATGTGTGATTGAGACTATCTCTCTCTCATAATTTGCTGTAAATATTCTACGAAAATTAATGTCATTGAGATATTTAGTTAAACTCACTCACCTTCAAAAACTTTCAAACGAGATTTTCTTGAACTCAAAGCCTCTTTGTATCCAAATACACAGGTATCCAATTTCCGCGTTCTAGACATATTAAGGAGGTTGGTGTAAGCAAAATTTCCAAAAAAAAACCACATTTTCAAATTTTTCAATTTTCAAATACTATAGAATTTTATGCGTTTAACTTTGTTGAAGTATTTGTTCTACCTGTACTAAAAATATTTTTGAAATATTTTAATATATAAACTGCTGGCAAGCATTATATACACATGCTAATGTTTTTCACTAGTGTTTTTTATTTCCTCCAAAGTATTTTGTTAGGTAAGGAACATTTTCTCGAACACCACTCATTCAAATGTCTTTAAACTTTGTGCGTCTCTCAACACTATGATCTTATAAACTTTAACATAAGGATTTTTTTTATAGAAATTATTTCGAAAAATTTTACTGCACAAAATATGGGTAAATTTTGGTGATTTTTAAAAAAATTGTACATCGTTAAAGTTGAAATTCAATAAAAAAAAAACCAAAAATAAAATCATAAAAAAGCTCGTGTGTGTTAAAGTATATATCACTATATTGTTGATTGCACACAACACAAAGTTTCAAGGCATTTGAATGAATGTCGTTGGAAAAAATTTTCCTTATCTAACAAAAAACTTAGTTTTCAGAAAAAAGCATTTCAGTGAAAAACATTAGTATGTATGCCTGCCAGTAGTTTTAATAATAAAATATTTTAAAAATATTTTTTATTACAGGTAGAACAAAAACTTGAACATAGTTAGAAACAGATAAATTTCATAGTATTTAAAAGTTTAAAAATTGGAAAATGTGTTTTTTGGAAAATTTGCTTGCACACCAGCCCCCTTAATCATTGACACTAGGGCCAAACTCTACTTGTACAGTTTATTCAAGATGTTTGATTGTGCGGAGTTTATTTCAGCACCATTTACTCTTTAATGGGCTTCATATAAAGTAGCTGGCAGGCATTAGATTGGTGCTCCGAGTGATCAAGAGTCTCATGCCAATAAGTCAAACATGTCGAGTAGGGGATTCTCTGAAAGCATCAGAATTTAGAGAAGCGCACTCAAGTGAGCTTGGAGAAGAGATCTCATTTTCAGGATGTTTATACATATATATTAACACGTCTTGTGTGTTTAACACATCGTACATAAAAGTCTATAAATATTCGTCATCTTTAATACAGGGTGTCACATTAATTTTTAAACAGTTTAAAACTTCGTGAAAATTAAAAGAATTTCAATGCGAAAAAGAATTATTTTCACGAAAGGGGATTTTTCTGGTGCAGAAAAAAAATTTAGTTTGAACTTTTTTAGAGGCCTCTGCCAGAATGCAAATCACTGGAAAAATGCAAATCGGAGTCCTATTAAATGCACGATACTTATTAATTAACCCCCACGTTAAAGGTAGTGGATTCGGCAGTTTATGCAGTCACACAATGAAACAAAAAAATAAATACATGTATAGTTAACGAAAAATATGCATAACTACTAATGATTTCTTCAAAATATACGCAGTCGATTTGCAATCACTCGAACTCCGATAGCTCGAATATCTGTTTAAGTCGAAGTTTTCACTCAGCATCAGATCTTTTTTCCGTATTTTGGTGTAAAAAATTGCCTTTAACTCAAAGTTTATTTTCCCTTTAAGTCGAAGTTCCCGGGATTGAGAGAAATTAAAAACACAGAACTTAGTAGTAGAAGTAAACATGTATCAATAGATTTTCGCATTTTCATCAAATTAATTTAGCACTTAGCAATATAATTTAGCATTCAGTTATAGAATTTAACATTTTAAGACGGAAATTAGCTTTTACCAATATAATTTAGCATTTATCAATATAATTTAGCATTTAACATATTAGCAGAATTTAGCATTTTAAGACGGAAATTAGCTTTTACCAATATAATTTAGCATTTATCAATAGAATTTAGCATTTAACATATTAGCAGAATTTAGCATTTAACATATTAGCAGAATTTAGCATTTGACATATTCGCAGAATTTAGCATTTGACATATTAGCAGAATTTAGCATTTAACATATTAGCAGAATTTAGCATTTAACATATTAGCAGAGTTTAGCATTTAACATATTAGCAGAATTCAGCATTTAACATATTAGCAGAATTTAGCATGTAACATATTAGCAGAATTTAGCATTTAACGTATTAGTTAGCAGAATTTAGCATTTAATATATTAGTTAGCAGAATTTAGCATTTGTCAGAAGCATTTAGCATTTAATCTATCATTTTGCAGAATTTAGCATTTAATATATTAGTTAGCAGAATTTAGCATTTAATATATTAGTTAGCAGAATTTAGCATTTGTCAGTAGAATTTAGCATTTGTCAGTAGAATTTAGCATTTATCAGCAGAATTTAGCATTTAGCAGTAGAATTTAGCATTTGTCAGCAGAATTTAGCATTGTAAGCAGAATTTGCCATTGTAAGCAGAATTTGCCATTGTAAGCAGAATTTAGCATTGTAAGCAGAATTTAGCATTCAGCAATAGAATTTAGCATTCAGCAATAGAATTTAGCATTTATAAGCAGAATTTATCACTCAGCAATAGAATTTAGCATTTCTAAACAGAATTTATCACTCAGCAATAGAATTTAGCATTTCTAAGCAGAATTTGGCATTTAACAATATAATTTGGCATTTAACAATATAATTTAGCATTTGTCAGTAGAATTTAGCATTTATCAGCAGAATTTTGCATTTAGCAATAGAATTTAGCAATAGAATTTAGCAATAGAATTTAGCAATAGAATTTAGCAATAGAATTTAGCACTATAATTTAGCAATCGAATTTAGCATTTGTCAGTAGAATTTAGCATTTATCAGCAGAATTTAGCATTTATCAGCAAAATTTAACATTTAGAAATATAATTTAGCATTTAGAAATATAATTTAGCATTTAGAAATATAATTTAGCATTTAGAAATATAATTTAGCATTTGTCAACAGAATTTAGCATTTTTTGTCACTCACACACATCTTTACACGTATACACTTTATAATCTGTTTCATTTATACGAGCATCATGTATGAGTCCGTTTCCATAATACAGTATATGTACGTCTAGTTTATTTCTAAATATATAATATTCTCATTCAATAAACTAAATATTATTAAATCAGAGTAACTTATGTTTTTGAATTTTTTCAACTCCAGTAGTATGACATGGTTTACTAATTACGATATAACAGCGCTGTTATTTCGATAAATTTTTATTTTTTTCACTCTGGAATTGGGATTTCCGATGTGTCGAACTAACGATAACTCGAAGTTTTTTGTCGGCTGCTGTACATTCGACTTATCGATATTTGACCGAACTACAATTCTCAAAATGTAACAGTATAGGGTATAGTATATATTCGTAAACTGTTTAAAAATTCATAAAACTTTAAATAACTGGTATGCACTGTTTAAATGTGGTTTATATGAAAGAGTTATTGGCACGATTGGGAATAATTTTTTTGTACAGTTGTTGAAAGAGGGCACTGCATGGAATCAAATCGTGTAAATATGCAAATCAGAGTCCTTAACGCCGGGTGTACAATCAGCAACTGAATTCTGAACTTTCCTGCTAGTGGGGTTTATATAGGATTTCAACCGTGATGGATAATGATGTGAAGATGCTTCACCTCAATGACGTATCGCCGGATGAAGCTGTAAGAACGTTTCGGACACCGAAGAAAAAAAAAGGGTCAAATAACTCGTGATTTGCTTTGGTGTAGTGCCCTCTATCGACAGAATTTTTTTCTGTACCGAAAAAGAATCCCTTTTTTTTGAATTATTATAAATTTTTGAACTATTTAAGAATCTATGGGACACCCTGTACGTGATTTTCTTGATAAAAATGCGAGAGAATCGGCAGGTATAATCACAATCATAACTTAAGTCTCATTTCAACAACATGTAAATGCATTACGATTCTGAATCATTCTATTATATTCTCGATCAAAAATTGAAATTTCAAAAAAAAAAAAAATACAAATTTTATTAGCATTAAGGACGGATACAAATACATCAAAAACAGTTACAAAACACTAAAAAAACGACTAAAATCTTCTGAAATTTCTTTTCTTATCCCCACACATGATACGAATCAATTATTTCAAACCCAAATGCAATTTTCTTTATTGTGTTTCATTTTTCATCTAAAACTTTCTAATCTCATATCGACGGATACATTTTCGTAATTCAATTTCACATTAAAAGAAGAAAGATAATAATATAATTTCCATCGGGTGAACAGATTCTACCATGTAACTTAATATATTGTTCGCCGTAAAACGTATTTCAGAAATTTTACAAAAAAAAATTGAATTTCATTTTATAAAAAAAATTGAATTAAATTCCCGTGCGTTGAATATTTAAAAATGTATACGAAATCCTATCCAGGGCCTTTTTTTTTTTGCTCGTGATCAGGATCTGATGATAAGTTCAATGATTGCCATCTAAAGAATAAATAACTCTCGTGAACTGATTGATTACATTTTTTTCCTCTATCACCAGCTGTTTCTTGAATATATATATATATATATATATATACATACATAAGAATAGTGATCAATCACTGTCTTTCTTATCCCAATTTCAAATGAGTTTCTTTCCATTCTTCAGAGTTTTCGAGAAAATACTGTCATCGGATATCTAGGATATATCCTGTGCACCCGTATGTACATACCATTTTCTAGAGATATAATTGAGATTTCGTATTTGCATTTGGTAGATTATATTATCCAATTACATTATCTTTTCGATCAATTTTTATTCAAAAAAACATTTTTTTCCCATAGAATTTATAACGAAATCGAATAACAAAAGTTTTCCTGAAATTGAAGAAAGATTAAGAAATATAATTTGTTTTTACATCAAACTTTGTTTTCTTGGAAAAATAATCAAAATAGTCCAAATTTATTTCGTATAATTGATGGTAATGTAGATTGGTTTTGGTGTTTTCGCAATCAATGTTCTTGAATTGTCGGATAGGCTCTGGTAGAAACAGAATTATACAGAATATTTTTTTCATGAGATCAATTCAATATTTGATACATTTGGTGTCCGGCATACCGATACATATCGAGGTATCCGACTGAGTTGAAAACGTCATTTTGGAAGAAAAAATATGGATTTTCATCGTTTTCATTTTCTACGGTGTTTAGCAATTTCAAAATGAGTCCTGTTTTGTTTGCATGACGCTTAGAAACGAAGCCGCGTTCACTTTAATGATGCATTTTCACATACACGCTATCCTTTACTAAAAACTTTAAACGTGTTTTACGAAGAATTGAGTTCGAAACATGATTTTTCAAAAAATAATGTATCGTTATATCATTATGAAATTTTAATACGATATTTTGCTGAGTGTTGTTGAGGTTATGAACCAAAATCTCAAAACAATGACATATATTTGTCTAATTACAGAGTTTTATGGATGATATGTAGAATGAAATTTCTCAAAAATATCTCACATCTGTAGTAACACTTATGAGTGTAACACTTATGAGCATGAAATACAGTCCTTTAGATTTTGGTTTATAACCTGCACCATTACCAGCTAATTGCACTGTAAAAATAATAGCACATTCCATTCGTAGAATTTTTTTTTTGCAATCGTGTTTGGAATATTACATAAATTTGGATTACTTTTTTCATAGAAAAAGACATAGGTAGTTCAAACTTTAAAATTTATCATTATTTTGACTATTTTAGGACTCTTTGTATCAAAAAAATGTTATTAATTACTCCAGTACAATTTTAAAGAGAGTGTTCTCGCGCGAACGTAGTTCGATACCTTGACGATGTTTTATTGTCGAAAACGAAAACTTTTGTTACATGCTTTAATGCGCCTAATCAAATAGATATGATATGAAGATATATAGATATTCTATAATGATATTCAACATGGATGCTGTATAATGAAAGAGAAGGAAATATTCTTTTTTCGAAAGCTATATGTGTAGCTCTAGATTTTATATATTGAGCTCTTGTACAAATTCATTTATTATTTCCTTTTCTCAATAAATATATTCAAATTTATTTGCCTATGAAACATCAAACTGATTTATTTTGTACATAAAAAAAACCAATCGTTCAAATGTGCTTGAACCCGAACCTTTCTTCAAACACTTCTGTGTCCGAAAACTTCGTAAAGCTTCAACTGGCGATTCGTCGTTGAGGTAAAACATCTTTGCCAATAGTGCTTTATCCGCCGTTGTCAACATCGCAATGAAAAACTTATGTAAGCGTAGTAACAGCAAAATTCAGAAATGAGCTCTTAATTATAAACAATGCATTTTATATGACTCTGATTTTCATATTTACACAAAAGTTTGAACTGTTTGCTTTTTCTGTACCGGAGAGAATATCAATTTCGTGACAATAAATCTTTCGCAACTCGCATTCAAATATTGTTTTATTTCTTATGAAATTTTTAAATGTGAAATCATATTTTAAATAGGAAAAATAGAAACCTTGAAAACAAGTTTATTGAAGGTTAATGAGTTATTGCATATCTTATAGACTAACTGCAACAGATCTCTTCCACTATCTTTTGGATGATGCTAAACACTCTCACGAAGTACACTCATGTCCATAAATTAAGAATAATTCAGAATCACACGGAAATCGAAATCTAAAGTAAAAATTTCACCTGTAGAATTATCACACACATCTGCAAGAATGATATGCAAATTTCAGGAAGCCACCAGATGATGCCGATAGTACGTCAAAATGACGAGAGTGTAGGGGGGGGGGGGTTATATAAGGAATGATGGCAAAGAAGTGAAAATGTTCACAAGAGTTCTGTAAGGCGCTCAGTGCCATAAGCGAATAGTTATGACACAGAGGACGCATGTGGATGATTTTTTACGTGGTAGAATTATCGGCCGCCTGGAATGTGGGCGTACTCAGATGGAAGTATCCGAGGAACTTGGAATTGCCCAAAGTGTCATCTCTAGGCTTTGGCAACTATTCCAAGACAACGGAAATGTCAGTAGACGTTACAGTACAGGTCTCCCCCGAGTTACAATGCCGAATGAAGACCGATATTTGGCAGTAACTGCCAGAAGAAGCAGACGGAGCACAGCATCCGACCTGTCTCGTCAGCTATCTGCAGCCACGGGTACCACAGTTTCAAGGCAAACCGTGCACAGACGTTTGGGAGATATTGGTCTATATGCTCGCAGGCCTGTCAGATGTGTTCCGCTCACGGCAACTCACTGTCGGCAGCGATTAGCCTGGAGTAGAGAACATGCAATGTGGACATCGTCACAGTGGGCTTGTGTGATGTTTTCTGACGAGTCCAGGTTTAGCTTGCAGTCTGATTCACGTCGGACTTTCATATGGAGAACGCCAGGTACCCGTTACCACCAAGACAACATCATTGAACGACACCGTTACGGTGGTGCAGCATTGCTCGTTTGGGGTGGAATTATACTGGGTTGCAGAACAGATCTGCATGTTCAAACCGGAACCATGAAAGCCCAAATTTATCGGGGCATCATTCTGGAACAACATGTACGTTTGTTTAGGGGTGCCATGGGCGCAGAATTTGTGTTTATGGATGACAACGCCCGTCCCCACCGAGCAAACATCGCCTTGAATCTGAGGATATAACCCGTATGGAATGGCCAGCATTCTCACCTGACTTGAATCCGATAGAGCATGTGTGGGACATGCTTGGCAGACGAGTTGCTGCCCGTCAACCACAAATACAAATACAAATACAACGCCACAACAGGCAAAATGCCCAACGAGGTGGCTGAACGAGGTGACCTCCTACATGTGTACCGGAACTTCGGAGAGCATTGCTTGCTGAGTGGAGTGATCTTCCCCAAGATCAGATCGATAATTTGATACTCAGCATGCCTAGGCTAGGCGTTGTACGGACTGTATTTCATCGCATGGGAGACATACAATGTATTAACCATCATACCAACGATGTAATAGTAAGTTTTTGTAAAGGAGATATTTTTTACAATTGCTCCAGGGAGCAAAAATCATAGTTTTTATGAATGGTATCCATACAAACACCATCGTTTTTGTTCTTTATATTTTGTTTAATAAATGGGCTTTATGAATAAGTAACGTTTGTTTTGTTTCTGAACCTTTATTTGCCGGAGCTGGCATTATCCTTAATTTATGGATGAGTTTACTTTGTCACGATAATGTAACAAAGTATCGTCTACGTAGTAGCCATTTTTTCCAGATGTGACTTCCTGCCAGGCCTTTTCTAAAGTCTCGCAGCTTTCTTGATCACGTCTGAATTGATCACTAGATGACGAGAATTCTTTTGCCGTCATCATTTCTGATGAATGGTTGACACTCAGTAATTCTTTGAGGGTTGTTTACCTATCTGATTGTATCTCAAAACGCTCCTCTGCCTGAACATTCAAAGATTCTCTGATTTCCCCCATCCCCTTCTTGCTCTGTGTTCAAGCTTTCCACATTCCGAAAATTACCCAGCCTTTCAATCTTATTGGGATGAATTAAAGCCTCTTCCACCAAAGATGGTGATATTGCAGGAAGAACTTTCTGGGGGACAACGTTACTTAGATCTTCTTCTGGAAGTCCTACCAATAAATTGCTTAACGGGCATTCTACCGCAGGGCCGAAGGCTCCCTGCAAGAAAATAGACGACGCGCCCTCCGGGGTTTACTTTGGCGGATTTTCCCTCACCACTGTCAATTCTGAGCCCGAATCAATCAGTGTGTTAACTATTATCACCTCAATACTGATTTTAACACTTTAAAATTTATTACGCTTGTTATTCGCGTTGTCTTTCCTCATAACCGATTTCCCTAGAGCAGTGTTTATCAACCGCCGGGCCGCAACCCGATACTGGGCCCTGGCATCAGTCAAACCGGGCCTTGAGTTGTTCACCTTTTCATTTTGAACTATTTATTACCCATTACTCATATGTATGACCGGGCCTTCCGCTCACAAAAAAAGAAACGAACCGGGCCGAGGGCTTTCAAAGGTTGAGGACCATTGACCTAGAGGAGCAACCTACGCTATTACTCTTTACCGTTTTACGCCCATTCTCTTGCTTTCGGCAATTCTGTTCGTCCAAACTTGGGGACTTCCTGGTTTATTCTGTTCTTTTTGAACAACGGGAAGTTTCTTTTGAAATGTTCTGTGCTATTGCATATAAAGCAAGACATCTTGTTCGGTTTGATCTTCGAAGGATTTGATTTTTCCTTCCTATTATCGGAATTTTCTTTGGACCCTTCCAATTTGAAACCTCCCTTAAAAATAGGTGCTTCTTCAAACGACTTTTCCTTGGCTGTGAAATATATGCCACATTCTCTGGTTAGTTCCACAGGTTTGAACCAGTCTTGCCCTTAACGGACACGAGATGCCGTTTTATGGGTGAGGTTTGGAACATTCGATTCGACAGAATTAGATCACGAAGAGTTTCAAGGTCATTAACCCGCCTCAGTTTGCAATAATACTCGAACATTGATATCAGTCGTGACGCAAATTAAACACGCGTCTCCCTTGCTTTTCTTTTAGCATTTTTGAAATTTGCTAAGCACGTCTTAGGAGATGGTTTGAACTCTCTCAGCACAATTTCTTTGACAGCCTCATAATTTGTGTTTTATTGGTATCACTTATCAAAATATTAACTGCCTTCTCCCTCAAAAAATTTAGAAGAATTTCTGCTTTATGTTTATCTTTCACTTGTTTAAGTTTGAAAGCTCTCTTAAATTATTGAAAAATAAATTCCATTCCTCAGGAGCTGTTGGCACATTAGTAGTAAGAATTTTAATGCTCTTAAAATGATGTATTCTAGTGATTCTGAAATACTAACATTTGTGACATTACATCGGTTCTGCGATTCCACTTTTTCCAGTTCTAGATGGAGCTCTAGCTTTTGTAATTCAAATTCGCGTTCCCTCTCTCTTCCATTAACGTTTAATTCTTCGTTCACGTACACCTTTGATCTGTGCCTCCCCCCCCCCCCGGCATTTTTCTTTTCAAATGAAATGTTCACAGAAACAAAACAATTGAATGCACAGTTACCCCGAGTTCCGATCGAAAGGAAGAGCAGTCACTTACCCTGTTTGTTGTGTTCTGACCTTTGAATTACGGTCGTTCTTTCCTGTCGGTGATGATTTTCGCGGACAGTCACTGGTGATGCCACCTTCAGCGTTCCGCTGCCTCAGGTACCCTCAGCCGCTCCTGTTCTGTCGGCGAGGTTTACGGAGTGCCAATGTTCCTTGCCACCTTCAGCGTTCCGCTGACGTAGACACCATCAGACGCTTCGTCCTGTCGGCGATTTTTTTTTAAATTGTGAAAAATTAATTACCATTGGAGACATAGACAATCTTTATACTGGCATTGAATAGCATACGTAATCAAATAGGCCTATACGTGGTAAAAATTTGAAATAAATAAATTGTTAATTAATATTTTTAATGATATTTTTCTACTAGGACATAGCTTTCACCATATTAAAAGGTACGAGACACTTTAAAACCAGTCCGTCAAACAAGGTCTGTTTTAAATCTATCGGTGCCTAACACTATTTCAAGAACAGCTGCTGTGGAAAATGTCACGATAACATGTCTAGCGTAAGCGTGTCATGTTTGTCAAAGTATCCGAAACAACTAGTATGAAATATTCATCTTGCAAAAATATAGGAGAAAATTGTTTATAGCAGTGTTTTTGAAATCCCGGATTCATTCCTCTCATTTCACGGATCCTTCAAGCAGCTCCTTGTCGACATCAAAGTGTCTCAACATTAGGTTTGAAAGACTGTTTTCTTCCCATCATGTGCGCACAGAAAGTTTTGAATGCAATTCTTTATCGAAAGGTATTTCGTCAGCAGCGAACATTAATCACCCGAGTGAATATATGAATTGCTTTAAAACATTTGCCATACTCTTTTCAAGAGAGTTTCTCCGATAGACATGCGATGAATTCCTCTCGAGGTATTTCTCTCTCTGCCATCTGTGTATGTGTTGTGTGTGTGTTATATCTTTGCGTGACAACTCTTTAAAACTGTTGGTTGAGAGGAGAGAGAGAGACGTATATGGATGATGTATTATCACCAGGTGGTAAAGTTCCCGCGCCCATTTTGCATGAAACGTGTGGTTTTCCACATCCCGATGACTAATTGCTTTTAGAAGAATGTTCTATGGCACGCCGCAAACAAATACCTTTTATACGCTTTTAAACTCGCTTTTATGGTGCTATAAACTTCGAGTCTACATTTTTTTTCACTTGAAGAGAACATCTGTTAATATTCCAGCCTACATGCTATTCACTCAATTTAAGATGGATCATTGGTATTCATAAAAGAAAATTGATGGGAAAAATGTCGTCAATATCTGATCGGAATCGTTATTTGTTTACGTTCACTTATATATTAAGGCATCTGTTTTATACGTTTTGTTTTCTTTCAAGAATGAATGGTGAAAAATGTTTGAGTTGCTTATCTATGCATTTCACGTATTATGGACATCTTTTTCCAAGTCACCTCGTTGGGCATTGTACCTGTTGTGGTCTTGTATTTGTATGTATTTGACAATATACTGGGTGTCCCGTAATTGCCCCTGGCCTATGTGAGCCTTCATGCCATCAGCCGTTCATCGTAGAAGTATAGTGCCAATCTAAATAATTATACTTAAAATGTGGTGAGAATTCACCCTTTACAAATTTTGAGAACGAAAACACAGTATATCGCAAAATAAAATTAAAAATTAAAAAAAAAATTATACGGCTCCTATGTACTCTAAGTTTCAATTAGAAAGTTACTGCCCTGCCTCTTTTGAGTCGTTGAAATATTTTAATTAGAAGAACGGAGAGAATGTGGGAAAGAACAACATAAATGAGCTTGTCCATTAGTTCATGTTGTTCTTTCCTGACATCTTTCTGATTCTGAATTCAAATATCATAGCGAATACTGCAGTTCAAAACATGAATTTTTTTTTTGGGCTCAGAAGGGATAAGGGCAACAACTTTCAAATTGGAAGCCAGAAAACGGGACCGTTGATTTGGTAGCACACTGTATTTTCACTCTGAAAACTGCTACAGGGTGATTTCTAAACACATTTTTAAGAATTTCTTAAATTGGAACCACATTGCTAGGATGAACGGCTGATGGGATAAAGGCCGAATTAAGACTTGCAGGACACACTGTATATTATATAATATCTGACGCATTCGTATCTATGTCTTTTGACTTAAAGTTACCCTCACTGCTATGACTGAAATCCTCGGAGATCACTCGGTTCTAGTGTTCTTTCGGGTTGTATGGAATAATATCTTTTGCCATTGGATTTTTGTGTTTTTTAAGCAGAATTCAAAAATTTAAATTTTTATAATTTCCTTCAATTAAAAAATACTAATTATTTAAAGCTGTGCCTTCCTCTACTATAACGGCAAATAATTTACCGCGTAAGTATCGAATGAAAATTTGTGGAATAATAACTGTTGATTGAAATTTATGATTGTTTATTTCCTTTTATACTTTCTAAAATAATTGTTTTACCAAAAAACCTACAATTTTGGCCTTTCTTTTTAATTTAACGGTTAAGGGGTGAATTTATTTCTGCATAATAGAGAGGAACATCATGTTCAGTAACATACAATTATTTATAGAGATGCGTAAACATTTTTATATTTCCTTCAAATAATGTCTCATTTTCTGGAAGCTAAAACATTATTCTAGCTTTTTTCCTGATGATTTATCATATTTTATTTCAATTTTTAAATTGATAATTTTGAATTTGCGTTCCTTTTGAACACGTTTAGTGATACACTGTAAACATAATTTTGAATCATATGAATAAATCAATAATTAAAAATATGAAAAAAATTATGCTTAAATATGATAAATATACAAATGCCTAAAATGATAAAAACTTTTAGTCAACTGTGATAAAACTTTGATGGTCTAATATGATAGGATTGCAGCATGGGCGAATGAATGGAGCATGACGTTTAGCGTTGATAAGTGCATGGTCGCTCATTTCGGTTCGAACAACTCACGGTTCTCTTACGAGTTGAATGGTGTCACTATCCCGGATGCAACTAGGGTCACCGATTTGGGAATTCTCATTGACGAGCGGCTTAGGTTTTCTGAACATTGTTCAGCGGTGGTCAGAAAAGCGAATAGAATGCTCGGTTTCATTTTCGGAAAGGTCTCTTCGCGTTCTCCTAAAGTCATTCTTCCGCTTTTTCGAGGCTTGGACTGGAGTATGCTGTAAGGTTTTGGAGACCATACCTACAGAGGGACATAGACTTGGCTGAAGGGGTGCAGAGAAGAGCTACGCGTGTCCTTATTGGCACGCAGGGCGTGAGTTATGCAGAGAGACTTCATTTTTTGAATATGTTTACATTGGATGAACGCAGGTGTCGAGGAGATATGATCGAAGTGTTCAAAATTTTCAATGGGATGGATAGGATGGATCATGAACTTTTAGTACACCGCCAATCGACTGCTTTTACAAGGGGACACCAGTATCGATTGGTGAGGGACAATGCAAGGCTATGGTGTCGCAGGGAATTTTCCTCTAATAGGGTTGTTAATAAATGGAATACCCCCGGAGGTAGTAAATTGTAACACAATTGACACGTTTAAAAAGAAATATGATAAACATGTTGGGGTAAATCGAGAAGCTCGATCCATTCTTAGAATAAGACAACCATAAGTATTCTTTATGGGCATTGTATAATATTTTTTCATGTTTATATATTGTTTATAATTTTTGTTAAATGCATTTTTAATTGGGTTGCTATATATTTTTTGGAAATATATGACATCCATATTTTTATGGGCATCTTTTCCTCAGCCACCTCGTTGGGCATTTTGCCTGTTGTGGCGTTGCATTTGCATTTGTATTTGTATGATATATATCCAAATGTCTAAATAAAATAAAAAATTTTGATGACTAAATATGATATTCAAATGTGCTTATGTATATTATAAATATTCAAGTGCTCATGTATATGATAAATAGTCAAATGCTCAAACTTAATAAATATGCTGATTCTAAAATATGATAAAAATGAAAATTCCTAAAAATGTAAATTTATAAATATGATAAAATGTAAATTTATAAATATGATAAAATGTAAATTTATAAATATGATAAAATGTAAATTTATAAATATGATAAAAATGAATATTCCCAAATGTGATAAAAACGAAAGTTCTTAATACGATAAAAATGAAAATTCCTAAATATGATAAAAATGTAAATTCCTAAATATGATAAAAATGTAAATTCCTAAATATGATAAAAATGTAAATTCCTAAATATGATAAAAATGTAAATGCCTAAATATCACAAAAATGTAAATTCCTAAATATGATAAAAAAAAAAATTATTTAAAAGAAACGGATCCCGTCTGTGCATAATTTTGAAGTATGAAAGACTAATTTGTAGAAGAAAAAAAACCGAAGCGAATAATATGAAAAAGTTTTTTTCGAAGTAAAATAAACTTTTTCTTAAGAAATAAAATTAGAAAAAATACATGAATTTTCAAACTCAGTCATTGCACTTTTTTGTATCTATTTAAGCACTTAGAAGAAAAGAAATAAGTACACAAATTCCAGAAACGGGTGAAAAAAATTATGGATATTGATGTTTTTTTTCCCCCTTCTTGCTCACTTAACTGACATCTTAGCAGCAAAGAAATCAGGATTTTCTTGTTTCGTAATATTGTAGAAAGTTGTAAGAAAGTACTCCACGTATATACCGAAAGTCGGAATCACAGAGGAACAGTCAAGGATACGTCTTTTGGGAAAAGCCGTAGAATATATATGTATAAAAAAATTAAAGTAAGATCCAGAGAAAAATTTTCTACATTTTCTCTCCAGAAACTTTTATCTCTATCTTAGATCTTTTTCGTACGAGCAGTTATTCTTGCTTCTCGTCCTCTTGAAGAGTCTTAAAACTGCTCTTAGAAATGATAAAACGAAGCAGTGTACTCTCTTTTCCTGCAAGAAAAAAGAAAATTTGGATTTAAAAGGAAAATTAGTGGCAGAAAAAACTCGTAACGTATTCAAATGGATAGAAATAAATGGGAAAGAAATCCACGGGTGTTTTTTGTTTTGATAAGAAAAAATTCCGGTAAACGAAAGCCAAAGAGAAAACTAAGAAGATAAACGAGAAGAATATATAATGGAGGTAGAAATCGTATGGAATCGAATAAAATTAACCAAATTTTGTAGACTTTGAAATAAAGTAATGTAAGCATTTTTTTTTCGATGTCTTTTCGAGTCTACGAGGAAAAATCTAAAATCTATACATTTTTTTAAAATTTATTCAGTTCTCATAGGAGAATTTTTGTGACACAAAAGATTTTGTATATAAAACTCTAGGTTTTTTGTAAAGAAAAACTGTAGGTAAATTTTGAAACAATTTTTTTAAAAAACTGTAGTAAATTTTGTAAAAAATTGCTGTGATGTATCAACACTTTCTAATTTCTATCTATTTATCTGCATCAGTCATCTTTAGCCCGTTGCTCGCGAGCACGACGGTGTCCTCTGATGTGCCCAGAGTGCTCGATGTTCGTGTCGGAGTTCTTGCTCGCGAGCACTTGATCAACACCTTGGAGGAACTGGATTGGAGGATTGTAGTCATCGTCATTTCATGCACTCGTATGTTAAACTTGCCGTAAGGGTGCTCTTCTTTTGATGATGGGTACTGGCAGTGCTCGCGAGTGGAAAAAGTTTTAAAACCTCTGATCTACATCTTGGAATAAAAAAAAGACGTGAATATTTATTAAATATATATATTTTTTATAGTGATGATTCATAAGTGTTTCGTATTTCACTAAAATTCTATGAATAGTGATGAATGGAAATCCAAAACCATTTTTTATTATATTCTGGATCATTAGGTGTGCTTCTGAGCACCCTTCGTGAAATTTTTTATCATATTTCGGTTAACCCTATATTTTATCCCCTAAAAAACGTATTGAATTTTTTTTCTTTACATAAACAAATGCAAATTGGCAGGGTATGCCGATTTAAATCATTCGATTTTTTAAAAATAAATCATTTACTTAAATTGCAAAGTTTAAATTTCATATTTCTTCTATAAAACTCCAATGATATCGAAATAAAAGTTAATAATAATGAAGTGTTACAAAATTCATGTTACAAAAACAGAGCACATGTAGTTTGTAGTTTATTCATTAATGATGAATTAAATATGAGAGATTTAGTTAAAAAACAACTAGGTCGCTGATATGAAAATATGCTTTCTTGATTATTAGGGCTCGGATTTCGATGTCGATGCATGTTTCGCTATTTTTACGAGACAGAGCATATTTTCACAATTTTAAGGCATATTTAGCATATTTCGTAATTTTCGATAAAAAGTAAATTTTGTCCTCGCTTTTCCAATCCCGCTTCAGATGGTTTGTGTGGTTCCCGCCTCTGACGAGAGGTCTTAGGGGTAGGATTTTATGCACTAAAAATGGAACGTCGTTGATGATTGGTAAAAAATCCGGAAATTCAGATTTTTCAACCAATCAGCATGAACATGAACATTGAATTTTTTGAGTGTAAATACACTAGCCCTTCGAGGACACTGGTGTGTGGCTGTAATAAATAGATCAATATATTCTGAGTCGGTGATAGTAATTCATGGGAAAAATTGGCTAATATTGGTAAATGGGGGGGGGATTTTTTAGCGTTTGTGGGAAGTTTTGAGAGTTTTATCCAATAAACAGAATAATTCAAACATTTTTCTTTTTTAATTTTGTGAAATGCTCTTCAAAAGTTAAATACAGTACTTGGCTAGGTATTTTCACTTATAGATGGCAGCGCATTGATTCTGAATTTGTGGGGGAGAAACATACTCAAAAGGGAAATTTTCGCTCGATGAGATTATACAAGATTCATCGAAAGACCGGTTATTTGTGGAGGTGAAGATTACAAGGAAGAGAATTCATCACTGCCCCCGGGGGGACTCGAGCCCCGGTCTCTCGCTTGCCGGACGAGTGATCTACCATCTAAGCTATGGAAGCAGATAGAATATTTCAACCTTGGAGCGTGTATATATGTTGATGGCTTAGATGGTAGAGCACTCGTCCGGCAAGCGAGAGACGGGGGTTCGAGTCCCCGTGGGGGCAGTGATGAATTTTCTTCCTTGTAATCTTCATCTCCACAAATAACCAGTCTTTTGATGAATCTTGTATTGACAAGTCGACAGGACGTTTCTATATCGATGAGATTAGTTGGAACGAAGAATTTGTTTTTGTTCATGCAATAAGTAACGGTTCAAAATAGTTAATACTGCATCAACACTTGTCATTATCATATTATTTTGCTAAAACTAATGTTATTTGAGATAAAAATGAAAATTTTTAGGACATATTTTGTTCGTTTTATAGGACATATTTACAGTTTTGTAAGAGCATAAATGCATTTTATAGAGCATATTGTAGACGTTTTTAGAGTATTTGAAACCCCAAAAATAATGATTTTTTGGCACCGTGTAAATTGGTGTTATTAGAGCATAATTTGAATTGAAAAAATACCTCAGCACAGCAATTTAATTAATCACAATGAATATTTTGTTTTTTTTCACTGGGCAATTAAAAAGAAATACGATATCTATATTGGATAAATTGAGAAGATGTTCGTACTTGAATGAACACAATTATATTTTCTTCGGAAGGCCAATGTATTGTATTCAGTTGCTGAATTTTCATTACATTTGCCATCTTCCAGCCGTTAATTGACAAATCGCAGCCATTAAGTTGCGCAGTTTGGCTGTTGTGGCCTTCCTATTTGTGTACGGGGTGTCGTCCTGCAAGTGTGAGATAAATTTGTAAATAGTTTAAAAATTCATAGAAATTGCAGGGATCGGTATATTATTTGAATAAGCGTTTTGAAAAAAGTTATTCTCATGAAGAGGAATCTTTTGGGTACGGAAAATATAATTCAAATTTCTGTTAATAGAAAGCGCGGCACGGAAGAAAATCATCACATACTTTCATCGCAAAACAGTTCTTCAATCTCTTCTGTGTCCGAAATATTCGTAAACCTTCAGTCGGCGATTCGTAGCTAGGACAAAACAACTTCGCCAATAATGCATTATACTTAATAATGCTTAATTCACCAATGCCAACGTCGCAATGGAAATTTTGTAAGTGCCAGTGACAGCAAACTTCAGAAATGAGCTGTTAATCGTACGTTCTGCATTTCTATAGCACCCTGATTTGCGTATTTCCAGAGACTTGTTTTCTGCAGCGCTCTCTATCAATAAAAAGTCAAACTCTCTCTCTCTCTCTCTCTATTTTTTTTTACTAACGAAAATTCTCGTTAATGAATTTAACTATCTAACAAATCGCATTCAAATTTAAAAAAAACCTATTAATTATTTAATTAATGCTTAATTGATAAATTTCAATTAACTATTAATGTATAGTTAACTTAATTGATTATCGATTAAATAATTAAATAAAAAAGGGTTACTTAGTGTTATTAACGTCTTTCTGTGACTGTGGCTTATTATTGGAATCATCTTGCATGCAGATATTCCGTAAGCGTTTCTTTATCTGTAAACACACAGGGTAGATATAACACTTATTTATCGTGACAACAGCCCATCGGTGTGAAATTTCATCATTTGACACATTTACTAATACGTAATTTATATGTAACCTACGTAGAAAATATTTTGAACGTTTATTTGATAAACTAAAAAATAACACACCCACCCAAACATTCCTCATCAATGGTGATATACAGGATGCATAGCCAACTCCTGGAACTGTAAATTACTAGCGAACCGTTGATCCTAGAGGTATACTTTCAAGTGGAAAAGCATACAAATAACGTGCGGATCTCACACACGTGATTGATATTGCACAGGGTTGCAAAGTCATTAAAATAAATATTTTTTATATGGTTACCCTTGCTTTGAAAAATACAATGCTGGTATCCGAATAATGAGCCGGAAGAACAAACCCCAAGACAGATGAGTGGCGGCTCCACAGCATGGAAGCGAACCATTCTCAGGATTAGTGCACCATTGATGATGTTGGTCACCCTGTGCTCGAAACCCTGATACAATGTTGCTGTCCTGAGCTCAACAGAAAATATACATTTCCAAGTGTAACAATGAATAATGAACTAAGATATTCGAATTCAAAAAAAGAAAAAACATTAGGGAAAAAATAATATTAACTGACGGAAAATGCTTTTCTCCTTTACTCTTATGCTATTTTCTCCCAATTTTTCCAGCCATTCCACATTTTGCATTCAAATATCTCAGTGAATATTGCACTTAAAACGTGAAATTTGTATTGTTGTCCTCAGGAGCGACAGAGCAACAACTTCCTTATTGGGTTTTGGAAGCATAGGATGCCCATGTAAAAATATATTAATTTTTTTTATAACTATACAACCCCTTGCAATATGAATAACGTGTTTGATTTCGTATTTGGATACTTTATCTAATTGGAGTAATGCCTCTAGGATCAACACTGCACTCAGATGGCGAAATGTTATGTCACATTTTTTAAAATTTCACGATGGCATATTTGTCTATAATATTTTGCCAACATGCGATTCTGTGGCTTTTTGGCTCGTTTGCCTCCGTTATTTCTTCATAAACTGAAAAGAGGAAAGCGAAATTTTGCCACCTTCCAAAATTTTAACGAACGAGACTCTGGAAGGGGAACGACTAAATTTTTTCGGGAAAGCAACATAAAATTTTGCTATCCGAACACAGAACGTTTCACCAGTAGTTTATCTTTATCTGAAACCGACTATAGCTCAGGCCTACCACAATGAAGTGATTTTCTGCCCTTTACCCAATTGGGTGAGCTATAGCGGAAAAATGAGCCTCAACATCACAGCCTTTCCGAGAGCCAGACGTCCCTCCCAATCTCCCACAACGCTCCCGCCTCTCGCACCGACAACGCTGCGGCCGGCATAGCGCAACCCGATCCCCATATCCAAAAAAAATACATATATATATATTAACTTATCCATGCTTTAGATCAATGTCTCGCGACAACATTCCTCGGTGGAACATTGTCTTAACAGTAGCATGGCAAATATTCAAAATCAAAAATGTACAACAGAGAATTTGGAAAGCTTTAATTCTCACGCTGGTGGGCCTTAGCGCCAGGGGCCAAGCGGGTATTCCTTGAGAGCCAAAGAAATTCTCACGCTGGTGGGCCTCCTAGTGCCAGGCACCAGCGGGTATTCCCTGAGAGCCAAAGAAATTCTCACGCTGGTGGGCCTCCTAGTGCCAGGCACCAGCGGGTATTCCCTGCGAGCCAAAGAAATTCTCACGCTGGTGGGCCTTCCTAGCGCCAGGCACCAGCGGGTTTCCTCAAGAAAAATATAGAAATTCTCACGCTGGTGGGCTACCTAGTGCCAGGTACCAGCGGGTATCGTCCAGAAAGATATAGAAATTCTCACGCTGATGGGCCACCAAGCGCCAGGCAACAGCGGATATCCTCCAGGAGCAACAAAAGAAGTTCTCACGCTAGTGGGCCTCCTATCGCCAGGCACCAGCGGGTCTCCTCTACAGAGATAGAAATTTTCACGCTGATGGGCTACCTAAGATAGGCACCAGCGGGTTTCCATTATTATATCAAATAAGATGAAAATTATTGTCTCACCAAATTCATTAAATTTTTTCAATTTATTCCAAAAGGTGTGTTTTTTTTCACCAGTAATTTGCAATTCGAGGAGTTAGCGATGCACCCTGTATTTCAATTTCTCAAGACCATCAATCACAGACCATAACCAGTATTTCTTTACCTAGCTAAAGTAATTATCCCGTTCTACGAAAATTCAAAGAAATATAATCCATTATCATCGAAGAGAGAATAGAATTGTAGAATGAGAGAAATTTGAAACGATTCGACCTGGATCTCGGGCTTTTGGATGGAAATAACTATAGTAAATTCGCGAAAGGAATGATACGATGCGAGAACCGTGTCTTCAAAGGACGGTCACGCAACTCGGTTATGAACATGTGTAATATATAGAAATACACATGCACATGGGAAAGCGTGTACCATAACGTGACGTGTTAGGATAGAGGATTCTTTAGAGAATCTATTCCCGCAAAACGACGATATTATTCTCGTTACTTCGAGCGACGCACTAAGGGTTCCAGGACCACTAGAAGTTCTCCTAAATGATAAGTAAGGCTCGCTCATCAGAGTAGAAACTGCATCAGCAATCGTCATCAAAAGTTTGTTGCCGTCGTGGAAGGGCAACGGGCATCATGGAAATGGCAGTGGGAGGCTTAATGGATGGGAGTTAATTTACTCGAGTGTTTCGGTGGGGGCGGGGAAACATTACCGTTAGTGAATCTGAGACTCCATGCAGTTACGCAATTACTCATAAAATAAATATACGCTAGGGCACGACAGGCAAAATGCCCAACGAGATGGCTGAGAGAAAGATACCCATACAAATATGGATGCAATACATTTCTGAAATACAGAGTTAAAAATGCAATTATAAAAACTAAAGACTATAACTTAAAAAAAAAAATGTTTATGGCTGTCGTATTCTAAGAATGGATAGCCTCTCGATTTACCCCAACACATTTATCGTACTTTTTTTAAACGTGCCAATTGTGCTAGGAATTTACTTTCCGCGGTAATCGATTCCATTTATTAACAGCCCTATTAGGGAAAAGTTCCTTCCGCCTCCCCAACCTAGAATTGTCCCTTACCAATCGTTATCAATCGATATTGGCGTCCTCTCGTCGAAGCAGTTGATTGACGATGTATCCTATCCATCCCTTGAAAATTTTAAACATTTCAATCGTATCTTCCCGTTACCCGCGTTCCTTCGGTGTAAACATATTCAAAAAAATGAAGTCTCTCTTCGTCACTCATGTTATATTCACTCGTTACAAAAAATATCAAAAGACTTAAACAAAACTTCAAAAAAGGATTCGAGTCGATTAGAATTTTTAAAGTTTTACATTTACTTCATGAATAGGACATTGCGCTGTGAGAAAAGAAAGAATTACATGACTCCTTGGTTACATAATCACAAAATATATATGTATATATAAATGACAAAAGATCACCACGATACCCATTTTTTCGGTGTGCCTTTCAATACTTCATTACAATTCACAAGCACGGGAATCGAGGTCGAGCTCAAGTATTAATTTACTACATCTTAACACCTCGACATACTCATCAAGAATCGCCCCGAGAGAAGCGAAACTTACAAGATAGTGCTCCTGGAGTGGGACTTTGAGCCAATCAGCGTGCTGGATGAGATTTACGTCACGGAAAGTTTCCAGGAACTCAGACCACCCGACCCCTTTCCAAGTGAAAGTGGACCTCGTCCATCTAAGGAATGTCCGAGGGGGCCATGTGGTCAAACTTCCGTTCTCACGATCCGTGAGAAAATTCCCCTTCACCAGCCGAGAGAAAAAAAGAAAAACACCTACACTTTATATACAATATATAGCCACCTAAAACAATAATATAATTTATATAAAGTATATGTTATGACTTCGATCAAAACACTCAAGCCTCGTGCGCCATTAACAGCACGCGTAGCTATTGTCTGCACGCATTCAACCAAGTCCACGTCATTCTGTAGGTATGGGTCTCCAAAGCCTCACAGCAACGGTTCTCAACCTTTTTCAACACGCGGAGCCCTCTCTGGTACATAATTTCTATTTCAGAACGCCTCCATAGGCCTATTTTTATGTATTCATCAAAGTTACTGATTTAATTTGTATTATTTAAAAATATTTATATGTTTTTCTGCGAGTGCACACGGAGCCATGGTTTGAAAACCGCTGCCTTACAGCATACTCCAGTCCAGGAAAAACTAATCCTCGCAAAAGCAGAGGAATGACTTTAGGAGAACGAGAAGAAGTAGAGATAAAAAGCTGTTTATATATATAAGTAAGCTTAATGACTGTCGTGTATTTATCATATCATTCATCATATATTTTTGTGTAAGAATTACTTTATCGCTTACATAAAAATTTCCCTGTGCTGTTGACAGTGTTTGGATATAGATCAGTATGGGTCAATTTGTTTCAACTCGTCCACGAATCGCACCACTGAAGCTTTTTTCGAAATTTTCAGACACACAAGAGATTGAAGAAAGATTCGGAAAGGGGGGGGGAAGTCTAATCAACACATGTGCCGGACTGGCTTTCTTTCGACACAAAAGTTTGAAGAAAAAAATTCTGTAAAAAAAATCATCTTTCATGAAAATAACTTTATCTAAAACCCCATCCAGATATACCAGTTCCTTCAATTTTCATGGATTTTCAAACTATTTACGAATTAATCGGTCACCTTGTACCTAATTATTTTATGACAATGAGAGACAATCCGCTTGTATAATAATAATCCCATAGCTTATGTCTCATTTCCCAAATATGTAAATGCAATACAATCGTGGAGAGAAACATGCTGTTATATCTGAGAACACAAATTTTATTAGCATTAAAAACTGGTCCAGATACACTAAAAACATGGGTACAAAACACTAAAAAACGACGGAAATCTCTAATTTCTGTTCTTACCCACTTTTCCTCCCTAGAAAAATAGCTCTTTTGGTCTTGAGTGGGGTTTGGATCCTATTATCTGTTAAGGGTCCAAGAATTAGTGATTAGAAAACCGATTGAATTAATTCAAATACAAATAAATACGAATATAACGCCACAACAGGCAAAATGCCCAACGAGGTGGCAGTTCAAAACATTTCGTATTTAGCTTTAAGTTAGAAATATTTCCATTTTACCCATTGAATACTTTCTAGCGCAATGTAAAATACAGGGTGTCCGATAAATTCGTGAAAATTTAAAAAATAAAAATTGAGGTAATTGACTTTTAAATGCGGAGTTTGCGTAACAAAGTTATTTTTCACGAAGGGGGATTTTTTTTTAACAAAAAAAATTAGCCCAAACTTGCGTTGATAGAGGGCATTGTTCGGAAGCGAATTACTAGAACTAAATAAATCAGTCCTGTAAAATTCTGGGCATCCGATTAACCACTCATTTCTGAATTTTGCTGTCATTGGCACTCACAAAACGTTTTTATTGTGATGTCGATATTAGTGGGTAAATCATATTGGTGAAGTAGATTTATCTGAGCCGCGAATCGCCGGCTGATGCTTTACGAACGTTTTGGACAACGAGGAAATCGAAGCAAAGTTCATGCCTTCTATCGCCGCTGTGGTGGTCGAGTGGTCATAGTAACAGACTCGCATCGCGCGAACCCGGGTCCTAATGCCACCGTCACCACAGTGGTGGTCAGCTAAAGTTGGTTTTCTATGGTTCCCAACATCGAGATGCGAATGTGAGCCGATCTCCCCTTTAAAAACTTTCACAACAGAAAGCAACAGTACTACAAAAAAACATTACAAATATTCAATCAAAACACTTCAATTCTGAAATATATATGGCAGCACTGAAAACACCGACACAACAATAGATACTCACTCAGACTGTTAGGTACACACACTTACACTTGTTTAAGTAGTAAATTGCGCATGGCGATAGACCTGAGTTGCGCTCGGTTTGAAAGCAAATTTCCTCTATCGACGAAAATTTTGTTGTTTTTCTTCTGTACCAAAAAATATCTCTTTGTGAGAACAACTTTTTCGCAAAACGCATTCAAATGTAAAAATGCCTTCGATTTTTATAAATATTTAAACAATTTACGAATTTATGAGACACAATGTACATTGTACCTTTCAATATTCGACTGAATTTCCAAATTAAAAATTATGCAAGAAAATGAGTATTTACATTGTTTCTTTAAGAAAGTAATGATGGCGCATGTTGCTTGAATATTTACAGGATTATTAAGTTTTATTACGAAGAAAATATCTGCTTGTCTAGGTATTAAGGGATTAGACGGTCTTTGAAACTCGAGATCAATATTCATATTTACGTGATTTTCTTTCTCAGAGAAGAAAAAACAGTAACAAAAAATACGTATTTTTTCAATGTGTTTAATTTTGTTTATGAATTTCAAATTTTATTCCTGTGTCGATTTTTAGCATTTTTGTGTGGATAGGCATTTAGTTTCATATTATTATTGCAATCTGCCTTCGAGATGCGGTGTAATCACCAGTTTTGCCCTCAAGAACACACAGGGACGGTCAGTTGGAATTCTCTTTCCGTATTCTTAATCATCGTGATACATTTTATGTGAAAGTGTAACTTCCTCAGCGTGAAATTAGAGTTAATTTGTTCCGGCTGTTCAAGTCGATTATTTAGATCAGTTCAAACTTGCAACAGAAGAAAACGAAACTCATGTGGCTCGGTCGTTGATGTCACTTTAGTTTATTGCGATGTGAGGCGTGCATCTTTATGGATGTTTAAGCTACCGGAGAGAAATCCAACCGTCCAGGAGAAGAAAAACATTGTTGCTGCGAAACGTAATTGCATGTGTCGGAACACAATAACCGTATGATCAAATTTGTAGGTATGCAGTAGATATATAGAATGCAAAGAGGGGAACAGAGATTGGAGAGCGATTTTCAACTGGAATATTCACAATATTTGCTTTTGGCACGATTAGTTGCAGCACACGAGAAAATATTCGAAATAAGGCATATTATTTGAGGATATAAGAGATACCCATTATAGAAAAATACATTAACTAGTAATTATTTTATTTCTTGGTTCATCATTTCTCATCTAAACGACAAATGGCAACAGTTGACTCTACCACGAAGCTGGGCTGGAAGAGATCTCGGCAACGGGATAAGTCCAGTGGCAAAGTTCTGACGTTCATTCATTCAGATGACAGCAGCTTTTCTGTACTAATCATATGCATAACATTCGACACAGAGTACACACGTTTAGGTTTGGTTTCAAGATTTGACGTGTAATCCGGTTGCAATGCGGTGGGTCGCTTGCTGTGCATCGCAGTATGCATCTATCACAGCAGACCGAGAAATAACCCCAACATCATCATCTTATGATATTTCAGATTCCGCTCTTTGACTGGATCTGAGCCATCCTAGGCACAGATCCGGCACAAAAGTCACAATCAGACTTCAATAGAAAAATAAATTAATAAATTAATAAAAAATCTCTATACCGATTTTCCGCCCTGAATTCGGAAGATAGATGGCACGATGTATACATAACACCGAGAGTTCGCACTCTAATATGTCAGGTTTCTTAATTTGATTCGTATTGTTTAGAATCACGCGGTGCATCTAAACAAAAGAAATCTAGCGCAGCGTTGTAGCTTCCCTTACTGTTTTTTAGCGCCAAAACAGCCAGACATTCGTAACAACGTATATAGTTGAAAAAGAGTAGGAGTTCATTTCAACGTTAGTGGATGACATCACTTGGAAATGTGTCCGACAAAAAAAGGGTCGTAAGGTGCTGTCTTCAAAAATTTTAAGAGAATTGCGGCTGATTCTACTCTTTTCAATACACACAAAAGTATAAGAAACCGGCGGAATTCGACCAAAAAATTTCAAATATTAATATTTTGAACGCCAATAGAGGGCAAGAATAAATTTAAAAAGCTCGCTACCCTAGAGCCTTTGACTACAGCCATTAAAACAACGTATGATCAGGTACAGCACAGACAAAGAAGGGGAAGGGTTACTACTTTCTACATGAGAGAAATAGGAGGGGTAGGAAGAAGAAAGAGAGAGAGTGAAAAGAATTTCTCAGAGATATCGCCAAGAAGCGCGAGAGGCGATGATTAGTCAGTTGTTGTCGTTTTCAATATTTTTTTGTGGCTATAATATTTGGCTACCGCGACTGATGTTTTCTTTTTTTTCATGTGTTTCTGGGTGAGATGAATGCACTTCAATTTTTCTAAAACATTTAGTATGACACCTCGAACCCTTTACGTGTTGTAAGTTGCGTTGAACTCTTCAAAACTGAGCCAAAACTATACATTATTTCTTTCGATTGATTTGTGATAATCTGTGTGTCAAAATGTATTTAAAAATTAAAAAAATACTAATTAATTAATTGATTAATTCGCGGGTCGATATTTTTACTATTACCATTCAAGTTGGCTATTCTCACTCATACCTCAAGTCTTGAAAAAAGAATCATTATAAAACCATTGAAAAACGGTAAAATGAAGAAAGCTGTGAACCGAGAAGTTAACAAATACTGAATTACAAGATCCGTTTTTAGTTGGAAGTCACAACGGTTGTTACTTTTTTTTTTTGCTTTTGTGCTGCTTTGCTCTGATTTGCTATTTTAAATTGTAACTGATGTCCCACGAAGGAAATCCTCATCTATGCGTCTGATGACAGAGTTCCTAAACTCTTCTGTTCCACCGCCCCCTTCTTCGGAATTTTTTTTTTCTCTCATCGGCCCCCAACAGGTGGATATCACCCATTTCGGGAAACGCTGGTAAAGAGGGATATGATTGGACAAGAAGAGGGGAGTTTTCCAATTATTTTACTCGGTAATTTTCATTGTTGACATTCAGTTTATTCAGCTTTATTTTAATCAGAAAATAGGCACACGTTGCTTGAAAGTATTATTTTCGAAGTGAACTGGGGAGCATTTATAGATTATTTCTTGACTTCAGCCTTTATAACTCATCAGATACATCACGCATGGATTTTTCTACAGAAACTTTCGTCACAATGACCAGTCATTTTTACGGTCACTGCCAACGCTCGACGCCCGTGACGCCCACCTTCATTAAAACTCGATCAATTCGAGCACTGATCCTGCATCTTCCAATAATGATGACTGAGCAAGCGCATCGATGAGGTTATACTCATCCGGTTACAAGGAAGAGATACTATTTAAACTAATTCATCGTAATTTTTATCATCCCTCGTCATGACGTCATCGAACTTATCATTCTAATCACGTTCGGCGATATTTATTCCTCCACGATTGTAATTAAAAATGAACGGAATCTGATTAACGAATGAATTTTATATGGTTTCGCGAGCGCGTGCAATTTTTCCACCCTCGTGCACGGGAACAGAATATAAAGCAGAAAATACCGAAACTAGTAATTGACCTTTTCCCGTAATTAAGTTGAGTGTATGTAGAGTGCACATACCTCTCTCTCTCTCTCTTTCTCTCATGGCCCGGAACTTCCTACCAGAATGGGTTCCGACGTGCTCTTGAGTGTCCATCGCAACGCTCTCATGATTATTCACGACCCGATTCATCTGTCACTGCTCAGCGTTTTCGAGGCACAAGCCCCTCCGCGTGTGCCAGCGATTGTATGAATCGTATTTGCTCCATTAATCTGTAATTTAATAAGCAGAAATGCTATTCCATAAGGCTGAACTTTAATCATATTAGACCCCTTGAGTCTTAGTAATTAACACGAGACCGAATGGAATTTTGAGGAGCAAACGGGACTCTTTTCAAGAGCAATTTTAATCTTTGGGAAAATCGAGGGGAAATGGTTTGGATTTTGTAGTCGGTTGGTTGTTCATTGACTGGTGGTCATTCATTCGGGATGCAAACAAGGTCCGGTCGACCAGAAAAGGCGGGTCGATGCACCGATTTTCATCGTCGAGTAGCCGCCGCATCTAATTTATTGCTTGCACCATGGAATTTTAACTCTTGTTGGCAAACAAATTTTCACGCAGGTGGCCAGGGAAGTTAATTTGGGAAAATTAGTGCGTTGCATTCATGGAACGATTCTACGAGATTTTCGCAGTTTATTATTATTATAATATTATTATTTATCCGAAGCTCGAGGTGAATTAAAAGCCACTGCCTGTAGCGTCTAAGCATACGCAAATACCTTTCTCGATTAGGTAACACTTGATTTGATTTTGTATAAATTATCAGGGTTCTCAAAATAGGTTACGTTAATTTGTATACATCGTCATCTTCTACCAATAGGTTGACGATAGGATATGCTTAGCTTTGGGGCTTCCCAGTATGATATTATTACACGAATAATGTTATGTAACATAGCTTATTTCTGTGTTTACTTAGCTTTATTCCTCATTTATGTTTTTACTTAGTCTTATTTCATATGATTGTTCCTGTGTTCGCTTACCCTTATTTCCCATGATTATTTCTGTTTGCTTAGTCTTATTTCTCATGATTATTTCTGTGTTTGTTTAGTCTAATTTCTTAAGATTCCTTCTGTGCTTGCTTAGGGGTCATTCAAGTATTACGTCAGCATTGGAGGGGGGGGGTCTCGGATTTGCTGACTTTTGATGACAATGGGGCGGGGGGTTTGATGGTTGCTTACGTCATCAACCAACCCTTTTTGAAGATATGAAATATTCTAAGCTGCTGACGAAAGTTTGCTGACAGGGGGGTGGGAGGGGTCAGTGTTTTGCTAACATTTGCTGACAAGGGGGGGGAGGGTCTAAAATGACTGAAAATCTGCTTACGTAATACTTGAATGACCCCTTAGCCTCATTTCTTATGATTTTTCTGTTATGCCTAGCCATATTTCTTATCATTTCTGTGTTCGTTTGCAGTTTTTGAAATAATTATCATGGTGAAAAAAAATTCATCAATTTTTGAATCCCAGTGACTCAATCAGCCAATGTGTAAATGGCCAATTTACAAATATCAATTCGTTTACCACAAAAGTCAAATCTGAGGGGAAAAGATCATTTACATCATAATTTAGGGTAAGCAAACACAGAAATAACAACGTCTACCCAGGAACACAGAAAGGTTTTATTTTTTATTACATAGTGGTGCTTTCGTAATAATATCGTACTGAGAATTCTTAAATATATCTTATCATCACGAGTAAATAAGAGTGGACTACACAGTCATCACGTCTCCGCCGGGACTCGAACCCAGTCCCTTTTGCATACCGGACAAGTTATGGGCCTGGGTTCGCGTCCCGGTGGAGACGTGATGATTTTATTTTCCGAGTTCACCTCAGCATAATATCCGGAAAATAACAGTTTCCTTGATATCTCGAGCTGAGAAAAAGCCATCAATAATATTATTATTAATCCGAGAGGATAATCAAAATCCAATGCGCCCGTAACCTTTATGCATGCGTAAATACTTTTAGATCCGGTATCACTTTATTTAGTTGTAAATTATCGGGAATTCTCAAAATGTCACTATTAGCTTCCATCTACGAATGATCATAAGCTGTATTTCTGCTTTGGCTTTCCAGTATCATACTATTACATAACCAGCAATGTAACGAAAAACTACTTTTCTTTGTTCCTAGGTAGAAGTTGTTACTTATGCATTTGCTTAGCTTGAACAATCATGAAAATGATGAATATTACCCATTTACCCATCAAACCTTGATTTTGTGTTAAGACCAGCACATTTGTGAATTGGGCATTTACTAGTGGCTGATTGGATTACTGGGATATTGAGATTGACAAGAAAAAAACCTTTTCGCACTGATAATAATTTTATAAGCAGCAAATCATCATCAGAATGTATGCCGCACACACATAGGCGTTTGCCGGAAAATAAAATTAGAGTAAAAATAAAATATAAATTTGAAAAAAATGATGCAACTTTTCCTGTCTTTGAGGAAACGCATATTTTGTGAATATTGCGCCATGGTGAACTCGGAAAGAAGATTCATCCGTTCTCCGCCGGGACTCGAAACCCAGGCCCTCTTGCGAACCGGGCTAGCATGCTGTCATGTACATCACTAGAGACATGACCCTGCCTTCCCTGTTTCACGCACTGTGGCGTGAGGTGCTGAAACAGAGGCATCACAGTAGCTTATCTTAACCTCAGCAAATGGTTCCTCGAAGTGGGACGGTAAAGAGAGAGAGAGAGAGACAGACGGCTTTTCTTTCTAAGCCCAAGACATCAAGGAAACAGATCTTTTCTGGATATTAGGCAGAGGTGAACTCGAAAGAGAAGTCATCTGGGTTTGCGCGAAATGTGTTCTTACCCGGATAACAAGAGGGTCCGGGATCGAGTTCCGGTGGAGATCAGACGATTTTTCTTTCCGAGTTCACCTCGGCATAATATCTAAAACATATCTGTTTCCTTGATGTCTTGGGCAGAAAGAAAAGCAGTTTATCGCTCTATTTCGCTATGAGAGGGTGTTGCCACTTTTCCAACAGATACCCTTGGCGTTAGAGGTTCCATAAGGAATATTAACGTGGGTATCTGTCTGGTAGTTCATGTTCATGTCTATCGCTCTTTACCCATCTTTACTTCCCACATACACTTCATCTTCACGTTTTAGATGCCAAAAGTATCTCCATGAAATTTTCGATGCGCTCTCCTTAATATAGAAGCCCAAAGTCAATAACTCCTTGTTGAAGGTGCTCTTTTGAAAGTTAACATGCAAGCTTTCTTTGAATTTATCTAGATGAGCATGACGAATGATATGTGCCGCTTGGAGAGACATCGAACATGCACAAGCGCAAAATGGGTTTTGATCCTGCGAGTGCCTACGAAGCAATGAAACATACAGATGAAGACATTCATAGCTTCTTTTTTCAATCTTGGATTATTTTCAGAAAAGTTACTTGCATTCCATATTTTTTTACTGCGATCCGATAAAACGCGTTTTTTTATCCTTAATAAATAGAAATTACATTTTCTGGGAACTATTTTGACAATTACAGAATTTTTACAACTTTTAATTTAATTAATGTTTTCCAATTTGTGAATAACTGGTGAAAAGTGCGGAAAACATCAGAGTCAAGTATATCCGTTAATACTGAAATTTAAAAATATGCAAATGACTTATCAAAGTTGCATTCGAAATTTCACCAATGGCTGTCCACAGGGCCTACATAAAAGGTATTTTCTTTCCATTCTCGATGTATATGGCCCTGTTGGCATATTTAAGACATTTTGAGTAACCACACATCATTTGAATTTTTTTTTAATTATGAATTTTAAGCCATCGGCTGCAGGTATATCTGCTATGCAAACAAATGCGATAGCCTGTATAGCAACAATATAATGAATTATAATTTATATCTAACAATAAATTCCGAGATCATATTAGTATTACTTTCTTGATCTCCGAATGTGAAATCACGTTTTTTCAATCCTTTCTTGGGTGTTTCCCGAGATTTATATAAAGCGTGTGTTTTTTTCCCAAATATTCTATGCTACCAGAATTACTTTAGGGTTTTTCTCAAAGGGATTTGCTTTATCCCTTGAAAATATATTTTAAAATTTATTTTACTTCTCGTGGAGAAGAAAAGGAAGTACAATATCGTATACTTACAGACTAAACACATCTTAGAACGTAGAGAAATGAAGAGCATTTTAGGAGAGGAGAAAAATATAAGAAAATCATCTTTCACTTTTTCGTCTCGGATCAAATATTGTATTATTTTTCATGTACATACATGATTTATATTCGCATTTTTTTTGGATCCTTCACGAACAGTAACAATAGGGAAGGGGGTGGAAGAAACAGGGTTCGTTCCCTTTTTATATATATTCCGTATTCTCTCTCTAAATCTTAAAATGCATCAGCGGAAATTCCGTTTCCTAGTATATATACACGGAACATTTTCTATAGCGTTCCGTTGTTTTGTTTCCTCTGAGCGATGGATCTGTAGCAAGAGGAGATTTAGGCAAACAAAATCCTTTTCTAGAAAAAATAAAATGTAATAATGTTACTTCCATTTCCTGGAAAATGATTAAAATAAATAAATCAAGGAAGAGAAGAAATCTGTGTTTTTGGAACAGATCATACTTTTTGTTTGTTTGTAAACAAACTGTATAGGATCGAAAACATCGGATTTCTTTTCTGTGAGAGAATTACGATTTTTCTGATGTGTTTTCTTCGGTTGGTCATTCCTCAAGGTATTATCTAAGACCGAAAAATTCTTTGCATTCGAATATCGATATTTCACGTGTTTCCCACACGCGTATGGATCGTAGATGTAAGTTATAAATTCGGTGTTGAATATATTGTGTGTTATAAGAGTGTATGTTAAGAATACATGACTAGATATTCCGACTACCACATGTTGAATAAAAATGCATTTTGCATTGATTGATCATACTTTTTGTTTGTTTGTGAGCAAACTGGTTAGAGGATGGAAAACACTGGATCTCTTTGCTATGAGAGAGTTTGGATTTTTCTGATGCGTTTTCTTCGGTTGGTCATTCCTCAAGGTATTATCTAACATGTAAGAAAAGTATTCGTATTTGAATGTCGGTACATCATGAGTTCTTCATACGTGAATGGACCGTAGATGTAAGTTATAAATTCAATGTGAAATATATTTTATGTTTTATCCAACCCTATATTAATGATGCATAAAAAGATAATTCGATATAAAATATTCTGCATTAAATAATAATAACTTTTTCACGCAATCATTAACAAATTGCTCTTCCTTCATCTATTCACTCTTATACAGGCTACCAAAAATTGTTTGCAAACTGGATATTTCTGCGATCGTTGGTTTTACAAACACACTTTAATTAATTAAAAAATTTTCTTATGACGCGCAGTTACTTAAAATTTCTTGGAGGTGTCGTTTTTGTGAGAGAATAAAGGAATTAATTAATTCAACTGGCCCATGTGCTAAACGTTCCAATAAATTAAATGCAGAACCCGCTCTCTGAAAAATAATTTGCAATAAAAATTGATATTTTTAAATACAATATTCATCGAGATATTGGTCACTATGTTTGTCTACATATCACTGTGTTGGTAAGTTTTCATTAGCTTAGAAGATACCATTTTTTTGAGACAAATAGAATGAATTTGAGCATTTTATTTTTTCATTCACAAGAAATCGCAATTACACCTTTAAAAATTATTGATAGCGATAGCATGTATAACAGAAAAAAATGTAATAAATTACTATATCCAACAATAAATAATAAATTCCTATATGAATTTATTGTTGCTTCCGTGATCTCCGAATGAAATCATATTTGTCTGATTCTTTCTGGGGTGTTTCCTGAGATTTATAGCATGTACGTTTTCCCCAAAATCTATGCTACGAGAAACACCACGGGGTTATCTCAAAGGGATTTGCTTTATCCCTTGAAAATGTATTTTAAAATTTATTTTACTTCTCGTGAAAAAGAAAAGGAAGTACAATATCGTATACCTACAGACTAAACACATCTTAGAACGTAGAGAAATGAAGAGCATTTCAGGAGAGGAGAAAAATATAAGAAAATAATCTTTCACTTTTTTTCGTCTCGGATCAAATATTGTATTATTTTTCATGTACATACATGATTTATATTCGCATTTTTTTGGATCCTTCACGAACAGTAACAATAAGGAAGGGGGTGGAAGAAACAGGGTTCATTCCCTTTTTATATATATTCCGTATTCTCTCTCTAAATCTTAAAATGCATCAGCGGAAATTCCGTTTCCTAGTGGAACATTTTCTATAGCGTTCGTTGTTTTGTTTCCTCTGAGCGATGGATCTGTAGCAAGAGGAGATTTAGGCAAACAAAATCCTTTTCTAGAAAATATAGAATGTAATAATGTTACTTCCATTTCCTGGAAAATGATTAAAAAAATAAATCAAAGACGAGAAGAAATCTGTGTTTTTGGAACAGATCATACTTTTTGTTTGTTTGTGAACAAACTGTATATAGGATCGAAAACATCGGATCTCTTTGCTGTAACAGAATTTTCATTTTTCTGATGCGTTTTCTTCGGTTGGTCATTCCTCAAGGTATTATCCAAGACCGAAAAACTTCTTTATATTGGAATGTCGATATTTCACGTGTTTCCCCCACTCGTATGGATCGTAGATGTAAGTTGTAAATTAAGTGGTGAATATATTGCATGATATACGAAGGTATGTTAAGGATAAATGACTGGATATTTCTATATACACACAAGGAAAACGCCTTTTTGTATTGATTGATGCCTTTTTGATTCTATTCATTTCTATTCAATGTTATACATTATATTTCATTTAAAAGAAAAACATGGTTTCGCCTTTTGAAATTTTTTTCAATCTGTCATAAGTATTGATGGGTGTGATCGTGAGGCAACTATTTTCACGAATATTTTAACGATTATAAAATTTGTGACAAATATTTTATTATAAAGAATTTTCGACAATATTATTTCGATTATTGCAAAATTTTCGAAACTTATTTTGAAGAATACAGAATTTTTGACAATTATTTTGGAATCCTATTATGCATTTTCTACAACTTCCCATATTCAATTGTAATGCTGTGCATTTGATACATTAAGAGGGCCGTCGCAAAGAATTCGGTGGTCCCCGTCCCAAAACAGTTTTTGAGGCCAATAATTTCATATAGGCTACATACTTCGAGAGACCCGATTCGGCATCCAAAAGTTATATGTAATTAGAAAATTTACAGAAATGCTAAAAAACACCTTAATGAAGGAACATAATTTTAGATTTATTCTAAAGAAATTTAGATAAAATTTCATAATTGATAAAAGTTTATCAATAATGAAGAAACAGTTAGATAATTATTGAAAGAAATAATTGCAGATGTAAAGAGTAGTTTCAGAATTGTTAAAAATAATAATTCAAGAAAAAATATCAATTTTTGGAAAAGAAGAAATAATTTCATAATTTATGATAATTTAAAATTAATGAAAAAGTCATATTTTTAATAATCGTTGACATAATAATAATAATTGAACATATCGGGACAAATTTTAGGTATAATGAAAAAATAATTGATCAAAAAAATTTAATAATTGATGAAAGTTATTTCACATAAAATAAATAGAAGTCCCTATTTAACAAAAGAAATCAATTCGGAGTCAATAAAGTGTTCAATGGAATTTGGGAAACCTTAGTTTGATTACCGATAATTACACGGCTTGACTTGGTCGCCCGCGGGCTTCACGGATAGCTTATTTTCGCTCTAAATGTATGAAAGATTGAAGACTCAGTCATATGTTATAAAAACACCACAAATTTACTTCTGTTTCGCCATTGCCATCTGTAGTCAAGTTTCGACAAATTCAGTTGTTATTTTGACTGTTGGCACGAAACACATCGGCATATTGCACAAGAAATACTCCATACGAATAAATAATAATAATTTTTTAATACAATAGCAGTTTTTATATGGCTGCTAAATCAAAATTTCAAATGATTTAATTTTTAATTCAATTTTGATATTTATGGATATGGCATTAAATAAGAGAGGTACTGAAGATATCTGAAAAAATAATTTTGTTGTTATTGACCTTGACATTTATATCAAAAAATTTAAAATTACATTTCACATTGTGCATTTCGTTGCATGTAGTGTATACGCTTAATGTAAAATGTACACTTAATGTACGTGAGTAATAATGCAGTATACACTTTATACAGGATGTTAGTGAAGGGTGATCTCCTGAGCTTGGGCTCTGCATAATCTATCGTGTGTGTGTGGTAAGAATGTATATTTATCTCCAAAACTAGATTTTATCAAAACGATCTCAAGATTAGTTGTTTTCCGTTCTTGATATCAATACTTGTTTTTCTGATTCGGCAAAATTTTCTTCTTGTTAGATTTTAACCCTTAAATCCATAGCTTTGCAATGTGCAAAGGGTGCTTTACAGGTATATTACTGCAGCCAGTTTCAAGATAAAAATTCAGAAATCACAAATACATTCGCAGAAAGTAACATCATATCTCTCAATACCTTTCTACTTAAATACTTTATCTATATTGATTCCCTTTCTTCGCATCACACACATGAAATTTTGAGTGGAAACAACATGCACACATATCTGTTGATTAAAATGAATTAATTTAACATCAATATACGTATAACTGCGTGGTTTGGATGTAAAAAAGCAATGCCATGTGGAATTTAGAAACTACGAAAGAGATAGATTTTCAGTATTGTATGATAACTACTCGGCATTTTTACATTACTGAAATAATGATAATAACAAAAAAATATGCAGCTTCTCTATTAGAATTACACAAATGCCAAACACAGGAGTAGCAGCAACAACGTTTCTCGAAACATTCCACATGAAAAATGAATCGGCTTATGGCGGGAATTTTCGACAGCTAAAGCTCCCGCATTTCTTTCGGAATATTTAATGAAAACCATTAATAACTCATGAGTGGAACATGAGTTTTACTTAAACGAACACCTTCTCCGACGCCCCCCCCTTTACATCCGTAGTACGTTGCAGTAACTGGAAAAGCTAGTAGCTTCCACGAATACTGCTGTTTTCAGCCGTCGCTCTCTTTCTTTCCACTTTTACAGAAAAGAATGTACTTTAAGTACACCATGTATAACGACTATCGCGAGTGCAACCCGCCATCATGCAAAAGTTTAGGGTCTAGACATGAGAGAGAGTGTTTTACGTTCGAAACACACGCCACAACACAATACGCTAGGCATTTTGATGCCCAACACGAACTTTGTTTATGTTCGAAATTTTTAAAATCATTCATTTCTCGTGGCTTATTCTTGTTGTTGTTTTACGAGACCGAGTTTTAGTTCGTTATATGAGAGGAGAAACAACAACTGTCCGTTTTCGTTGAAAGGATTAAAATTAACCTAATAATGTTCCAGAGGGTTTTCCCTTGTGGGGTTAAGGATTATCGAAGTTGGAACCCGTATTATAAACTGGAAAAATCCGAAGTATCTTGACAGGATTTCTACCGCATGTTCAGTTTTATTGGCGGACGGTTGCTATCTCATGTTCCTGAACGTTACAAATGCTATTTTTAGAGATGGGAAATATTTTTGTGTGAAAATAAAATAAAACAATATATATATATATATATATATATATATATATATATATCGAAGTTGTTCGCGAAGCGGATATATCTACAACCGTGGACTTTACAAACATACTTCCAATTACAAAACATTTTCAAATGATGTTTTTTGAGACTTAGTCTCAAAATTTGTTTGAGGGGACATATACATGAAACAAATAAGAAATGATTTTTAAATATTTTTTTAGGTAATGAGCTTCTTTCTGTTCTGAAAAGTAATTTGCAAAAAAAAAAAAAAAGACATATTTTTGAATGCAATATTTATCCGTATATGAAATACACTGCTCAAAACAATTAGGGAAGCACATGGTTTCAACAAAATTACGCAAAGATGTATACCGATAAGTAACATAAAATGAATCATCCATAATTTAAAGCCTAGCAGGAAACGGAAGAAGAAAACTTCATATGCAAATCAAAGTTCATGACGTCAAAAACCAGAAAAAGGAGATAAGGGCAGAAATCGGGATGTTGCAGAAACACCTGTTTTACTGCCGTAACTGTGAAATTCGATTGCGCAGTATTTTTTTTTGAGACAAGGTGACTTGAGGATGTCTCAACAGCGTGATTTACCGGAATCCATGGCATGGCGTGTTATAGGCAGACTGGAATCCGGGCAAACACAACGTAGTGTCGCGGACGCTGTTGGAGTCGCCAGAAGTGTTGTTGCAAGGCTGTGGAATCGATTCCAAGAAACAGGAAATGTTAGACGTCGACCAGGGAAAGGTCGGCCACGCGCCACTACAGCAACTGATGACCGGTATGTACGGTTAACATCCCGTCGAAACAGAACATAGAAAGCTACGCAGCTGCAAAGACAGTTGCTCTTGGCAACAGGACGAAGGGTGTCCAGCCAAACAGTACGTAATCGGCTTCATGAGGGAGGGCTCTATGCACGTAGGCCAATGGTCTGCAATCTGTTGAACCCACGCCACCGTGCGACCCGAAGAAGATGGGCTGCTGAACATCGAGATTGGGAGCAACATGATTGGAGCCAAGTGCTGTTTACGGACGAGTCCCGATTCAGTCTGGAGTGTGACACCCGACGTGTTCTGGTATGGAGGGACAGGGGCACTCGAAATAACCCCGCATTCGTTCGTGAAAGGTCACAATACAGACGAGCTGGTTGGATGGTATGGGATGGAATCAGCATAGGCGGACGTACGGACCTGCATATCATTCGGAATGGCACTTTGACGGCCCGAAGGTATGCACACGAGATACTGCGACCTCATGTCATCCCTTACGCTGGAGCCATTGGAGATTCCTTTGTTTTCCAGGATGATAATGCCCGACCGCATAGAGCTCGTCTGGTGGAGAACATGCTTGAAGCTGAAACAATACAGCGTATGGAATGGCCAGCGTGCTCTCCTGACCTGAATCCAATCGGACATGCTCGGACGTCGCATTGCTGCGTGACCAAGGCCGCCTGTTGCTGTCCGAGACTTGCAGATTGCACTTCTTGAGGAGTGGAACACTATTCCCCAAAGTCTGATCGATAACCTCATCGCATCCATGGCAAACAGGTGTGCAGCAGTCTTAGCTGTTCGAAGAGACCACACGCCCTATTAAAACTCATGCATCATGTCTAAACAGTACTTTTTTTTTATCGTTTACATGTAACCAAATTGTTGCCCTAAATCATCTTTTCATGTTTTTTCCACATTTTCAAAGAATTAAAGCTTAATTCCAAAATTTTTTACGTCTTTTTTCTGTATTACGCATTGATACGCGTGTACTATCCATTGTATGCCAATACGTGGCTGTCTCGCACGGTTTTCTTCACTTTTTTGCTTGCTCCCCTAATTGTTTTGAGCAGTGTATATAAAACTTCTATGACATTTGGGAAGTTGGTAGTTTCAGGGACTGTACAAGTTGAAGGAAATCAATCATTTTAGTTTTTTATTGCGAGTAAATAAATATTTTTGGCAACTATTTTGGCCATTTCAAAATTTGACAAATAATTTGACGATTATAAAATTTGTGGCAAATATTTTGATTATTAATGAATTTTCGACAATGTTATTTTGATTATAACAAAATTTTCGAAAATTATTTTGACGAATACAGAATTTTTGACAATTATTTTGAGGATTATACATTTTTTACAACTTTGAATTCAGTTTACGTTTTCGCAATTCGCGAATCATTGGCGACATATGCACTGAAAACTTTGAGGAAATATGTCCATTAGTGGGGCTTTTGAAAATATGCAATTCTTTGTAATTTACTTCTCAGAGGCGCATTTATATTCCACTAATTAGAAGGTTCAGCACAATGGGGCTACATGGAAAGTTAATTATTCCTATTTTTTCATATATACATTTATGACACTAACGGAAAATTTGAGACATTGTAAGTAATCTCACGTTTCTGAAAAAACAAAATTCCAATTGTAAGTAGATTTTTATGGTTAACGGTTGCACTTGTATATCTGCAATGAAAACAACTGGGGCAGCCTGTATATTATAATGAATTATAATATCTATCTTTCTAACAATAAATTCCTAGATCAATTTAACATTGGTTTCTATGATCTCCGAACGAAATCATATTTGTCCAATTCTTTCTGGGGGAGGGGGGTTTCCTGAGATTTATAGCATGTACTTTTTCGCCAAAACCTATGCTACGAGAAACACCACGTGGTTATCTCAAAGGGATTTGCTTTATCCCTTGAAAATATATTTTAAAATTTATTTTACTTCTCGTGGAGAAGAAAAGGAAGTACAATATCGTATACATACAGACTAAACACATCTTAGAACGTAGAGAAATGAAGAGCATTTCAGGAGAGGAGAAAAATATAAGAAAATCATGTTTCACTTTTTCGTCTCGGATCAAATATTGTATTATTTTTCATGTACATACATGATTTATATTCGCATTTTTTTGGATCCTTCACGAACAGTAACAATAGGGAAGGGGGTGGAAGAAACAGGGTTCGTTCTCTTTTTATATATATTCCGTATTCTCTCTCTAAATCTTAAAATGCATCAGCGGAAATTCCGTTTCCTAGTATATATACACGGAACATTTTCTATAGCGTTCCGTTGTTTTGTTTCCTCTGAGCGATGGATCTGTAGCAAGAGGAGATTTAGGCAAACAAAATCCTTTTCTAGAAAAAATAAAATGTAATAATGTTACTTCCATTTCCTGGAAAATGATTAAAATAAATAAATCAAGGAAGAGATGAAATCTGTGTTTTTGGAACAGATCATACTTTTTGTTTGTTTGTAAACAAACTGTATAGGATCGAAAACATCGGATTTCTTTGCTGTGAGAGAATTACGATTTTTCTGATGTGTTTTCTTCGGTTGGTCATTCCTCAAGGTATTATCTAAGACCGAAAAATTCTTTGCATTCGAATATCGATATTTCACGTGTTTCCCACACGCGTATGAATCGTAGATGTAAGTTATAAATTCGGTGTTGAATATATTGTGTGTTATAAGAGTGTATGTTAAGAATACATGACTAGATATTCCGACGACCACATGTTGAATAAAAATGCATTTTGCATTGATTGATCATACTTTTTGTTTGTTTGTGAGCAAACTGTTTAGAGTATCGAAAACACCGATCACTTTGCTATAAGAGAGTTTGGATTTTTCTGATGCGTTTTCTTCTGTTGGTCATTTTTCAAGTTATTATCTAACATGTAAGAAAAGTATTCGTATTTGAATGTCGGTACATCACACATGCAGGTTTCTATATGTGTATTAATCGTTGGTCTCAGTTATAAATTCAATGTTGAACATATAGTGTGTTTTATATGAAGGTATGTTTTAGAATACATGACTGGATATTTCGATATAAAACATTATGTGTTGGCAAAAATGACCAATCTTATGTACTTGGAAATGAGGATAATGTTATTATTCGGATATATTGTCATCACTTTCGTAAACCCGGGAACGGACGCATATCACGACATAGAAAAATCTCCGTTTCTAGTTATCATGATTTCGTGTTATATTATCATTTCCTTTTTTTCCACATTCTCAAACTAAAGATTTATTAGAATTTTTTTCTCCTCTAAGTTATCATTACACGCCTGGATATTATTTAGTTCATACATGATCAACCCATGACCCGCGGGCCAAATGTGGCCATCGAAGTCATATGATGTGAGGCCCGTGATCTTAAAACTTAATTTTGTAAAAAGCGAGCTTATCAGTAGCAGAGTTCCAGATCAATTAAGGGACCGGTAGCACATTTCGAGATCAATTAAGTGATCGTCGCACAATCACAGTAATCCCCAGTGATGGATGTGAATGAGCAATAATAAATGAATAAAATAATTAACTCAAGAAGGAATGTAATAGTGTTACTTCTTTTTTCTGGGAAATTATTAAAACAAATAAATCAAAGACGAGAAGAAATGCGTGTTTTTGGAAAAGATTATATTTTTTTGTATGTTTGTGAACAATCTATACAGGGTGTCCTGTAAACGTTATTGTCGCATTTATCTCATTATTTAGTACTTATCATATTTACTTTGTAGTATATTCGTAGTCATATTTACTTTCATATTTCAATTAAAAAAAAGCTGGAAAAGTTGTTCAAAAATTACCCTGGACCAGTTTTGAGTGTGGAAATACAATGTGTAAGAAAATAAAGAATCTACATTTTTAAACGTCCCCCCCCCCCAATCCTCTTACTTCCAATTGAAAAGTTGTTGCCCTGTCTCAAGGAAATACTAGGAAAGTTTATAAGTGTAATATTGGCTGATATATTTAAATTCCAAAAGCAGAGAAAAGTTGGGAAAGATTAGCAAATGGGGGCAAGGAACATTGTGTCCGTTACGTTTTTTTCTTTTCTTTCATAACCTTTCTGCGATTTTTAAATTCACGTATCTAAGCAAATATTCAACCTAGAAACTGGGAGGTTTTTTTCTGTTGGCCTAAGGAGATACAGGGCAACAACTTTCTAACTGGAAGTTAGAGGACAAAGGGGATCGTAAAAAATTTGGATATTTTTTTAATATTTTGCGACACGCTGTATTTTCACTCTGAAGTTAGGTAGAAGATAAATGTTCCTTTCCCTCATTTGAGCATTTTTTAAACTGCAATCGGACCTCCACGATGGACGGTTGATGAGATAAATGACGTATTAGTACTTACAGGACACCCTGTACAGGATTGAAAACACTATATAGCTTTTTCTATGAGAGAATTCTGATGTGTTTTCTTCGGATGGTCGTTCCTCAAGTGTATATTTGCCTTACATCTAAAAACCTTCGTATGTGAATATCGATACAGTAGAATCTCTCGATAATGGATACCCATGGAACCAAAAACTGTCCGCTAACGGGGAAGTACAGTAGAATCTCGTTTATACGACTTTTACGCTACGTTAGGGTTCGGTCGCAACTGGTTCATTCGGTGGTTATGCATAATCACCAATCATCTCGATGAAGAATGTTTGATTGGATTTCACTACATTTATTTTGTTTTACTGGCGATTATGCATAATTCCCAAAAACATGGAAAGTTTGGTAAATATGGAAATAGAGATATATAATAAATATGGAAATGTTATAGCTTTCGTCTCTTCCTTAAACTAATTAATTATTTTCACCCGAAAATAATTAATTATAATACGTGCGCACTATACGTATATATTTTGCAATAAAAATCAAATTAAAATACGTGTGAAGAAGATAAAAGCATTTTCTCTCTCATAACAACATTATTAGTCTTATAATGTTGGCTTTCTTCCCGCATGTCTCAACATGTGTAAACAAAACCAACATTACCATTCGGAATCACCGTAGTCACGTTCAGTTAATTAAGTAATTAGTTGACAAGTTTTGTCATATAGAGAGAAACGATGTCACTCTCCGCTTTTCATACGAAGTACGAAAGCCTGGATAACCAAGCGGAGATCGAGATGTTGTTCGGATCTTGGGGCTAACGTCGTAAGGGCTATTAGCTGAGCTTGGAGGCTGTCCATGCGCAGTCCCGTTCAGCATTCATACATATGCTCTAAGGATTGAGAATGTCTGTCCTCTGTAGTTCAATGGTTAGAACACTCGCCCGGACAGTGAGAGATTGGTGGTTCGATTCCCCACAGAGGAATGTGAATTCTCTTTCCGAACAACATCTCGATCTCCGCTTGGTTATCCAGGGTTTCGTACTTCGTAAGTTTTGTCATATTTGCTAACACGAGCTCGGAATTAAATGTAACACAAGTTGAATATGATAAATTCTTGGTTTATAGCCAAAAATTAATAAATTAGTGTCTGGAAGAAAAATTAGAGCTTGATTTAAATTTTTGATCTCACTGTCCGCTATCAAGTGTATCCGCTCTAACGGGATACATTGAAGCCTTATTCCACGGGACTGGGAATCGGAAAGGTGTCCGTTAAGGGAGGTTCCACTGTATTTCACGTGTTTCCCACGCCTGTATAGATTGTAGATGTAAGTTATAAGCATTCAATGTTGAATATATTGTGCGTGTTTGTGTGTTATAAGAGAGAACGTATGATAAGAATACATGACTGGATATTTCAATACAAAACATCACTTGTTGGATAAAAATACATTTTTCGTGCAGTCACTTTAAAAAAGCTTTTCATCCAAATATATCTGCTTCAATATTTACTTTATTTGTAAAAAAAAATTACATTAGACTCAGAGATGGCTTATAGATGGCTTTTTTCTCAGCCCGAGATATCAAGGAAACAGTTATTTTCCGGATATTATGCTGAGGTGAACTCGGAAAGAAAAGTCATCGCGTCTCCGCCGGGACTCGAACCCAAGGCCGCTTGCATACCGCCTCAAGCCACACTGCGTGAAATAAAGAAGGCAGGGTCATGTCTCCACTAGTGTAGATGGCAGCATGCTTGCCCGGTATGCAAGAGGGCCTAGGTTCGAGTCCCGGTGCAGACGTGATGCCTTTTCTTTCCGAGTTCACCTCAGCATAATATCCAGAAAATAACTGTTTCCTTGATACATTAGACTCAGCTTATTGGAATCGGGGATAATTTTATTATTCGGATATTTTTATCACTTTCGTGAAGTACAGATCGGATGTACAAGATGACATAGGAAAAATTTTCTTTTATAGTTATCATTATATTTCGGTTTGTTATAATTTTTCCCACGTTGAAACTTACTCTCTTTCAAACCGAGTACTACTCCAGTGTATCGTCATGAACATTTCAGAACGATTGTGACTAACAATGTGAGTACGCATTTGGTCAGCACCTCCTAGAGATAGGGCTCTGCAGTCTGCTTGTGACGTCAGTAAGTAGTAGTAATTATTTTCCCTCAGAATATTCAGGGAAAAATTTCTCTGCTCGTGCTAGTACCATCAGTGTGACTCATGGTGATATTTGTACCCAATATTACCTTCATAGTAGTGTTTATGTGCATTCTCAATAGTATAAAAAAAGGGAAATTATTGTAATATGTAAATAATGTTTGTGTGTAATTCAAATGTAAATGTCCAGCATTGTCAACGGAGGCTCTGTTTGATTATTCCCGTTGCAGTGCAGGCTCTGTGTGTTTTCTGTGAGTGTGCATATTGCATATTTTGTAAAAGGAAAGGGAAAAACAAAACTGACCAGCACTGTGGACGGAGGCTTTGTTTCTTCGTTTCCCGTCACAGTCGAGGCGCTGTGTATATATATTTTGTATACATTGTGTATTTAGACCATTCTGAAATCTCTCCCGCTTCAACATGCCAACTTCTCCTTCTTCCTTGCCACAAGTCGTTTCCACACTTCTTTCGAAATCCTAGGTTGCGGTCTCCGGTCCTTATGTGCCACTGGGCGCACGTGCAGTTTTTCTCCCTAGTCAATTGGTTCAGCTGTCCATTATAGTCAAGTGTCTTGTACGTTGCATCGCGCTGATGACTGTCTTCATGGGGAGAACGACACGAGTGATTCGAAACTTGCGAGCAAAGGGCAAGGGGAGTCACCACTATAAATGTTTGCCAACTTTTCCGACACAACTCTGCTTCTTTTTAGGTAACGGAAGTAAGGTGCTTTGCATCGATCCGGGGTTGTGAGCCGTTCTATCTATCTATAATCAGTGTGAGGGAAAGAAATGATCGGGCTCAGAATTAGCGATTTCTATGGCCCACATCCAATCGCTATGCGGTATTTGTGAGCAAATCAGGAAGATCCCATGCCAAAATAAGAAGAAACCAAATAGGATGCGGTGTTTCAAAATGCGGCAAACTTGCTAGGTAGTCTGAATGACGTTTATGGCAAACACTGCAGAGGCCTTCTATCTGTAGGAGGTGCTGATCTGGTGCAGTATGCGTGGTTTTTCTGTTATCTCGTTTTAGTTCGAATTGAGAGCGAAGTGGTGCGGAAAGTTAAGTGAAGATTCAAATTGAATATCTGTACCCTTTTCTCTGTGTGTAAAAATTTGAAACCGGAATAGCACCATACCCTTTTCTCCTCCTATAATGGTGTCAGCTTGTCATACTGCTTAGGACATACGTGCTCAACCCATAGCCTCCGAGCCAGATGAGGCAAGGTCATTTTCTGCACACAAGGACTAATTTGAGCGAGATCTACAATTTAATGCCGGTTCCGAACGGTAGCGTTCGCCATTTTTTCCCCCACACGTTCACCGAGAGGTTATCGCGCTAAAAACTAGGTGTTGGTCTCCGCTTGTAGTAAGCTTTTTCTCTGGCCTTGTCGCTGTTTCTGTTCTACCCTGCGTTTCTGACAAGGACGAACCGGGTATCGAACTCGCGATACATCTAACAATCATTTGGTAGTGTTGACTGATGTGATGGTCAGGTGTTATATTGGTTGATGCTAAAATAAGACAATGCCTTATCAATGGATAATTCCACTAAATTTTGAATTTTATCATCTATTTGTAAACCAAAGAAGAAATTTGGGATTTATACGTGACGGCACTTTTTCTTTTGATTTAAATTTTAAATTTCCTTTTTACTGGATTTGCTGCTTTATATCAGACATGAAGAACTTTACTGGGTAAATCATAACTGATAAACCATTTCATTAGTATTGTTATCTTTTGTTTTTAAGGGGGTTGGTGCACGCAAATTTTCCAAAAAACATTTTCCAATTTTTCAATTTTTAAATACTATGAAATTGCTTATATACTTGCATATATAGTCAAGCAAGATTCAAAACTCATAAAATTAATAAGATGCAATAAGGCGAAAGAGAATATTTTGTTTACAAAATCTGTGGACGAGATTAACAAAATTTTAAGACTGAAGTTGCAAAATAAGCCTATTGGATATTTTTCAAAGGGACCCGAACAAGAATTTTTACGACATTCCCGTAATAATGCTGTAAATGTGATAACCCCAAGTGTCCTCCATTCCGCAATTCTAGCGCGGGGTGCTAGGCGGGAGGACACGAATGGTTTCATAATAACCATTATATATAGTTTTTATTATATATATATATATATATATATATATTTATTTATTTATTTATTTATTTTTTTTTTTTAATATACATATAACCAGCCAGAGCGAGTCAAACAAAACAACAAGACCGAAGCTGATCCTTAGCTAAGGCTCTCTACAGACAATCCCCCATTTAAACCAAGCCCACATTGCTCACCAAAATAGGGTTAGGGCGAGACGACTCGACCTGGCAGTTATATATATATATATATATATATGTGTACATAAATGTGTGTATATGTGTATTTCTCTTTCCTCTATTCAAGTTCTTTATGCATTTCATGTCCACAGCACACGTGCGTACTCATATTGTCGTATTCGTGTTGCTCACCGAATAAGGTGCTAAGCGAGATGCCACGGGTGATCCCTAATTGTATATATTCTCCCACACAATATTTCTATTTTGTTTCATCAAATCCACCGAAGCGAGTGAACTCAACCCAATAAAACTGATGCTGACTTCTTGTCTGCTAGTTATCAAACTCATTTGCTCACCAATAAGATGTTAAGCGAGAGAAATGACTCGCTCCGATGGATATTTCATATTTCACAATAAGATTAATATTTCGTTTATTTTTTTTTTTTTGTATCCTGTGTATATAATATGACAAGTGTACGATAACAGATAGGTGATGGAATGGGTTTCTCTCCCATTGCTTTTAAAATATACCTCCATCCTAATGTACGTACATTCATCCATCTTAACGAAACCCAGAGACTTTTCTCCAACTCCGAACCCCATCTCGTCTGTAACCACCACAAAATTTGTTAATCACGACAGTACCAATTGTCCGGAGAAAATATGTTGTAAAAAATTTGTTGTGTTTTTTTTTGTTCCTTTATTGATACAAAATAAAGGAACAAAATAACAAAACTTCCGGACTCTGCCACGAAGCTGGGCTGGAAGAGATCCCGGCAGCGAAATAATTCCAGTGGCAAAGTTCTGGCGTTCATTCATTTATTCGCCCAGGGCAGGTCCCCCCCCCCACTGAACTTATATTTGCCCTGCCAAAGTTGCAAAAACATATTTTAAAATGAAAGAAATATGACTCCACTAGATTATTCCTCCGATGGGTCCTGATATCAAGACAAATAAAAGATATGGGGACCATAATGACTGATAAAGTCGACTCGAATGGGTGACAGCTCAGCTCGGTGAACGCCGTGACAGATGCCATTGACACTAAATGGTATAATTTCGACCCACAACTCCTAAAAAAGTTAAGTTCTTTCAGTAGATGATCACTTGTTTGATATCGTTCAAAATAATGGAAAAATTAATACTTTGTAAGTAAATACTTTGTCAAGAGAGAAATTATAATGGATTTAATTATTATGTAAACTCTTTTGGGATGGCCTTCATTTGCATTTGTATCTTATTTTGGTATAAAAATGTCATTCTTTTCAAATGCGTTGTTGAATGTCAATCGCATCTGGTCTGTAATATATAATGTTTTGCACATTCATGCATTTATTTTTCTTCGTCTGTAAAACTAATTTTTCGAGACTATATATACTTTTGCAACAGAAAGGATGTGTTTTGTAGGACATCAGGATTTTTTGAACAGTGATCTCTTCAGCTCGGTACTCTGTACAACGTATCATTGCAGTAATGTATATTCCTCTCTCAAACAAAAATAAATTTTATGAAAAGCTCGAGATTGATAAACTTTAATTTTTTCAATATAACTATGTACTTTTTTACTGGTTACACATAGTTGTCGTCGTGTTAGATTTTAAAGGCACCGAAGATTTAAAACTAAAGATAAATTAAAGATTTATTTTCGGAGATTATGGAGGATCAATCAGTTTTATACTCGAAGCATTTTAAGATAATCATAGAAGCAACAAATCTTGTATTCATCAACATTTCGTTACAACATAAATTATTTTTAAAAGGCATCCAAATGCTTTTAAAAAATCACGAATGCACACAGAAAGTAACATCTTATCTCAATACCTTTCTGCCTGAATACTTTATCTGTATTGATTCTTTTTCGTCGCGTCACACACATGAAATTTTAAGTGAAACCTACGTACATATATCGGTTAATTAAAGTGCATTAATTGAACCTCAATGTACGTATAAGTGTGTGATTCGGGTGTAAAAAAACAAAGACATGCGGTATTTCGACACTAACGAAAGCGATAGTTTCCGAATATTGTATGATAATTACTTGGCATGTTTACATTTGGCAAATAATGATAATAATAAAAAATTAATAAATGCAGCTTCTCTATTAGTATTAAACAAATGCCAAACACAGCAGGAAAAACATTTTTCGAAACCTTCCACATGAAAAATGCATCGGCTCATGGGAGGAATTTTCGACAGCTTAGTTCAGCTCCCGCATTTCTTTCTGAATATTTAATGAAAACCATTAATAACTCATGAGTGTAACATGAAGTTTACTTAAACGAACACCTACTACTACCCTTCCCCTCTTTACATCCGTAGTGCGATGCAGTAACTGGAAAAGCTAAAAGCTTCCACGAATATTTTGAGCCGTCTCTCCTTCTTTACCAAAAAGTATGTACTGTAAGTGTACACCATATATAACAACTATCGCGAGCGCAACCCGCCATCAATAAAACATGCAAAAGGTTAGGGCTGGAGAAGAAAGGGAGTTTTACGTTCCAAACACACACGCTACAACACAATGCGATAGACGTTTTGATGCTCAACACGAACTTTATTTAGGTTCAAAATTTTTAAAACCATTCATTTCTCGTGGCTTATTCTTGTTGTTGTTTTACGAGACCAACTTTTAGTTCGTTATGTGAGAGGAGAAACTGCCAGCAACTGTCCGTTTTCGTTGAAAGGATTAAAATTGACTTTACAACATTCGGGAGGGTTTTCCCTTGTGTGGTTAAGGATTATCGAAGTTGGAGCCCGTATTATAAACTCGAAAAATCCGAAGTCCCGTTACAGGATTTTCACCGCATGTTGAGTTTTATTCGTGGACGGTGACAGATGGTTGCTACCCGATATTTCTCAACTTTTACTAATGCTATTTTTTTAGAGAGTTTTGAAAATATACTACAGTAGAATTTGGTTGATTCAAGCTTTCGATAATTCGAACTTTCACAAACCTCCTCCGACTTTTTCTTAAACTAATTCAATGTTAAAATTAGTCTTAGTAGATTGAAAACACGTTAGTGAAAGTAAATTTCATTTTTAGCATTGATAAGCAAAATTTGGAAAACAGTTTCACAGTGGACGATCATGAACTACTTCTGTATATCAGGTTTTGAACGCCTGGCAGGTCTGAGATCGAATCCTGGTTCCGGCATGGATGTGGCTGCTAGCATTAACTCATTCCCTCGACAGATAGTAAAGATCTCTTAGGAATACGTGATGATCGCGTTTAAAAAAAAAAAATGTTGTAAAGAAATTCTGTAGTGAGATGCTTATTCTCTCCAGAACAGAGCAATAATGTAGCAGATAAGATGAATTATTTTAGAAATTATTAAAATTTGGGAAACAATTTCGCAACTGATGATAAAATTTTGATAATTCATAATTATTATCCCACGTGAATGTTGAGGATTAAGTTGCAATTTGTAGTCTTTTTTACAGATCCAGGATAGATTAATTGGCTGATTCGAATATTGGATCATTCAAATTTTTTTCCAGTAACTTTGGACATTGAATTAACCAAGTTCGACTATAAAATAAGCTTACGATAAAATTTATAAAATTCATTTCAAGAAGAAATTGATGAAGTTACGGTGAATTTGAAAGCAAAAGTTTGTAACGATTATCTCATTAATTCTACCTTATACAGAACAAGATTACATAGAGAAATCATATTATTATCATATTATTATCTTCTCAACCACCACGTTGGACATTTTGCCTGTTGTGGCGTTGTATTTGTATTTGTATTCGTAATAACTCGCGAGCCGTTGATCCTTGAACCATACTTCAAATTAGAAAAAGTATCTATATAATGTGTAGACCTCAGATCATAATTCATTCTATAAAAGGTTGTATAGTTATTATACAAAAAATATTTGATCAAAAGCCGTTTTCTTAAAAAGCCAATTAGAATGTTGTCGCTCTGTCTCTCCTGACCCAAACGAAAAAAGAAATTTTCCATGCTTTCAAGTGTAATATTCGATCAGATATGGTATTTGAAATAAAAAATCACTGGAAATTAAAGAAAGAACAGCATAAACTAATGAACAAACTAGTTCTATCTACGCTTCGTATGCTGTTCTTTCCCTCATTTTCATTGTGTCTCGAATTGAAACGTCTCAGCAAATGTTGCGATTGAAAGCATGGAAGTTTCTTTTCTTTTTGGTGGGGTTGGGGCTCACGAGAGACGGGCACATTCTAATTTGGTTTCTGGAACAGAGTGACCAAATAAAAAGTTGTTTTTTATTGCAATAATTATGCAACCTCCTTGCAATATGAATGACATATCTGAGGTCTAAACCATATCTGGATATTTTTTCCAGTTCAAAATATGATTCTAGGATCAGGATAAAGTAACTTTCTTAAGCATCCTCTACCAGAGTTGTCAGATTTGCTGCCCGGGCAGATACTTCCCCTCCCCATCCCATGCTGGGTGATTTAGACTAAAAAAAACCCGGAGTTTTTCTGGGCCAAAATGGGTTAATTGTTTTAAATAAAAATTTAATATGAGGTTTGTTTACTTAAAGAAAAGTAGCTAATCACATTGCTTAAAATATACATTCAGATGAAGAGTTGCAATTATTCTTTTGAAAGGAAAAAATCAAATTGCAAAACATATGTTTACATGTGGTAAGCATACTTTAACACATATAATTATCATGACAATAGAGCGCGGTAGCCCAGGTCGATAACATACTCGCCTAATGTACCAAAGGATGTTTAGAAGTGTCGTGAGTTCGATACCCAATTCGTCCTTGTCAGAAACTTTCCTGACACAGGGGTACAACAGAAACGGCGACAGGACTACAGAAAAAAAACTGCAGGGAGCCCTCGTCGAAGGGCTAGTGCACAAACCCCTCGATGAGTATAAAATGTTATTTATTATTATAAAATGACTATAAAAGTTATAATTATAAAATGACTATTTTTTAAATCCAAAATATTTATATAAGAATTTGGATTACTAATTTTAAGATACCTTTATAAACTTGCACTATTGCTCGATATGCAAAATACATTATCGAGAAATAAGGAGAAAAATATAATATAACTAGAAGTTGATTAGTTTTTTTGCAGCTGTCATTCAATCAATACGATTCTCTTGGGCATATGGGCTGTTGAGTGTTTGAGAGGTATCAGTATCTCTTGATGATGCAAACTGCATGTATTGGAGAAACTCGAGTTGATTCTCAAACTCAGGATGTTTCCTTGGTCTACGAGTAATCTTATAGCTATGGGAGCTGACTTTAAGGTATAACTATAATATTCGAAACAGAGTAGATTAAGCAAAATAACAATTATTCGTTTACAATATTAACAAAGGTTAAAATGAAACAGGATTTGGACAAGAGCAGGAACATGTGCAAAGACCGGCAAATGCAAACAACAACAGCTCTATATTCAGACGGCCTTGACTTTTTATTTTTGTGGTGTTGCCACAAGGAGGGAAATGGTATTTTACAATAAGCGCTGGGGGGGGGGGGGTGACACTACAATCTTACTGATTTTATGAGCCTTAATTTTGATGCATAATATGCGATGATTTATAAGAGCAAATCCCCGAAGCAATGGTCAATATATGACACAGAAATAATTTGTACAAGTTAAATTTCATCTGTCAAATGCTCTTGGATTACAAATATTTCCATGAAAATAAATGTTGAATAATTTTTTCTAGTATAAAATCAATTTTTGGGAGCTAAATTTAAGAAAATATTCTCTATATTTATCCTCATTAAAGTGATATTACCAGGTTCTGGCTAAACACACACAACACACAGAATATCGTTGGTTGACATAAATAGGGGGGAGGGGAACACACAGTGTAGGCCTTTCCCCAAATGGGGGAAAATGACAAAATTAAATTAAAACCAATTTTTATTTATCTAATCGTAGGAAAAAAACTATGAGACAGGTAGTTTTTGCAAGTTTTACTAAATTTAAAGTAAAATAATAATAAAAAATTAAGTTATAACTTACTAGTATAGTGAGGATTCTGTTAGAGAGGACCATTTTGGTTAGCATAAAAAGTAGGCATAAAATTGATGAAAAAGTAATTAAAAAAAGTAATGAAAAAAATTCAAATTGGGGACAACATTGCGTCCCGCCGGCTTCGGAGAAAGTTTAATTTGCCACACAATCTCACTGAAAAGTTGAAGCTCCTCCCCTCCTAGTTCATATGAACTGTAATTGAAAAGCAACAAATTTACTTTTGTTTAGCTATCGCCATCTGTAATCAAATTTTGACTAATTCACTTCTCTTTTCGACAGTTGTACTTATTGAACAGTAACTCCGTAATAAATTTTAAATTCCAATGTTTAATTTCAATATTTTCATATAATATTAAACTTTAAATTGAAATTTTCAATTGAAATTTCAAACTTTTTAATTAATTTTATTGTGAATCGGTATGGCATTAAATAAGATGGGCACTGGAGTTTTCTGACAAGGAATTTTGTTGTTACTCATTATCCTTCTTAATTAAAAATTTAAGGAAATGTACATCTCTCGCTGCATTATATATATGTAACTTAGATTATACTCAATATAAAGTATACACTTTATTCAGGTTTTTTTTGTGAAGGGCGATCTCTTGAGCTCGTTGCTCCGTATAACGTATCGTGACAGGAATATACATTTCTCTCTCAAGCAAAACTTGATTTTATCAGTCTTGAGTTTAGATTTTTCTTCAATATCACTATTTGTTTCCTGATTTTATAATATTTCGTCTTGTTATACTTTAACCCTTAAATGCATAGCGTTTTGTATACGTGCAGAGAATGCTGTAACGTTAGATTACTGCAGCCAATATGAAAATAAAAATTCAGAAACGCCTTTGCACTTTGCATATGAGGTGAGGTTATATATTCTTTCCATTTTATATATTTTGAATTTGCTGGTAGATATCCCAATTTACGACAACACTGTGTTTGTTTGTTGCAAAGCATGTGTTGCTGTGATTTTGCTTTAAAATTCTTTGCTTGCATTTTTTTTTTCACCTCGAAGTGTGCAACTCAAGTTTTTTTCTTACTGTAGTTTGAATCACAAACCCGGTATTTATGAAGTTGGAAAGTAATATTACTTCAATGCAATAATTTCTTGTGTCATTTTCCATGCTGCGTATCTCCCTTTTTTGTGTAAGTCCCTTTTACTCTTAATGTATCAGCAGCACAATTCGAAATAGATTTTTTGAAATGATTTTTCCGGCTTTCTAGAGATAGATAGATAGAACGTGTCACACAACCCTGGACTGATGCAAAGCACCTCACTTCCATTACCTCAAAAGAGGCGGGCTTGTGTCGGGAAAAGTTAGCAAAGATTTATAGCAGTGACTAATCCATGTGCCCCGTTCTCGTAAGTCTCAAATCACTCACGTCGTTCTCCCCATGAAGCTTTCTATACGTATCACTATGAAAAGAATCATCAGCTCGAAAAAAAAAATGTATTCAAGGGTTGTTAAATTAAAGATTTGTTCTCGACGATATCATGGAGGGTCTTTCAATTTTCTGTCTTCGAATTTTATTTTAAAATGATTACAAAATTAACAATTCTTTAACTAAAATGCATTAATTGAACCTCAATGTTCTCATAACGGTCTAGTTTGGGTGTAAAAATACAGTCATGTGATATTTCGACACTAACGGAAGCGATAGTTTTCAAATATTATATGCTAATTACTGAGCATGTTTACATTTGAGCAAATAATAGTAACAATAAAATAAATATGCAGCTTCTTTATTAGCATTAAACAAATGCCAAACAAAGTAGCAACAACAAAATTTTTCAAAACCCTCCACATGAAAAATGCATCGGCTTATGGCGGGAATTTTCGACAGCTAAGTTCCCGCGTTTCTTTCGGAATATTTAATGAAAACCATTAATAACTCATGAGTGGAACATGAGTTTTACTTAAACGAACACCTCCTACGACGTCCCCCCCCCCCCTTTTACATCCGTAGTAATTTTAACTGGAAAAACTAGAATCTTCCACGAATACTACTATTTTGAGCCGTCGCTCTTTTTCTTTCCACTTTTACCGAAGCGTATGTACTTGAAGTACATCATGTATAACGATTATCGCGAGCGCAACCCGCCATCAATAAAACATGCAAAAGTTTAGGGCTGGAGATGAGAGAGAGTTTTACGTTCAAAACACACAACACAATACGCTAGACATTTTGATGCCCAACACGAACTTTGCTTTGGTTCGAAATTTTTAAAACCATTCATTTCTCGTGGCTTATTCTTGTTGTTGTTTTACGAGACCGAGTTTTAGTTCGTTATATGAGAGGAGAAACAACAACTGTCCGTTTTCGTTGTTAAAGGATTAAAATTAACTTAACAACATTCGGGAGGGCTTTCCCTTTGTGTGGTTAAGGATTATCGAAGTTGGAGCCCGCATTAAACTCGAAAAATCCGAAGTTTCTCTACATGATTTTCACCGCATGTTGAGTTTGATACGTAGGCGGTAACAGACAGTTGCTATCTGATATTTCTCGACTTTACAAATGCTAATTTTAGAGATGGGAATATTTTGAAAATATACTAAAATAAGTTATTGTACGACAAAAGCTATAAAATGCATTTAAAGTAAAAATCTCTCAAGTTATGACGATTTTAAATATAGAGAGGTTTGTAACTTTTTTTTTTTCATTTATTTACGTTACACTGAACATGGTACGTTGTAAAATCCCATTATAATGTAATATCTCGCAAACCGTTGATCTTATCCGAATGAAAGTATCCGAAAAGCGCTTGGACCTCAGATAATAATCCATATGATTGGGAGAGATTGTGTAGTTATTAAAAAGAAAAAAACAATTTTTTATTCGGTTACCCGTGTCCTTAAAAACACAATTAGAAAGTTGTTGTCCGGTCTCTCCTCAGCCCAACAAAAAAGAAATTCCATGTTTTCGAGTGTTTTCGATTCACTTAGATATTTGAATTCAAAAAGCGCTGGAAATGAAAGAAAGAACTGCATAAGCTAACGGGCAAGCTCGTTCTACGTTCCGTATACTGTTCTTCCGCTCATTTTCAGTGGTTTCCGAATATCTCGGTAAATAATTAACTTGAAAGCAATGGATTTTTTTTTGCGCTCAGGAGAGGCAGGGCAAAAACTTCCTAATTAGGTTTTTCTGGACAGGGTGATCAAATAAAACGTTATTTTTTTATTGCAATAATTACACAACACCCCCTCCCCCAGCACCTTTCAATATAAATGCCGTATGTGAGGTCTGCACGTTATTTGGATACTTTTTCTAGTTGAAAGTACGCTTCTAGGATTAGCTGTTCGCGAGTTATTCCAGGATAAAGGGAGTTTCCTACGCACTCTATATACACAGGAAACCGGAGCCTTTCGCCATAAAAATTAAATAAACTTCATTAAGATTAGATTCAATTTATATCAGGTTCAATTAATCTCTCACCGTATAACGTAAGGGGATCGATTTTCCGCGAAATTCGAAGTCTTCTAAGACGAAAATTTTATGTAACCACAAAAGCATGTAGTGATATTAATAATTGGAATTTGAGCACGTATTTTGAAAATACCTGCTTTTGTTTCAGAGTTAATTTTAATTACTAAAAAGTACTTTGATTAGTTTATTCACATTTATATCAACATACAAGCGTGTACAAAATTAAGGGAATTTGCACGTTATGTATAATTTCTTAAAAACTAATGATAAAACTACTGACAGATTTTGATGAAATTTGTTACGAATGCGCAGTTATAAAAGAGAAAGAGTTGTACCATATAAAAGTCATAGTGCGTACGCATGATTATCAGAAAAACTCATCATTGCAAGAAGATCCACGTTAAGCGATCGAACCGAAAATGCGTCTAATATGGATTATGGTTCCGCTCACACAGTCAGACAAGTCGCACAGTACGAACGCATATTGGACACGAGGTAGTTGAGGAGTGCCTGAGGCAATCGGTGCCTTTCTTGTAGCAGCGCATCATCACCTCCGGAATGGTTCTCGGATGGGGATCGCGAGATGCAGTTGCCCTCCTAAGAGCATCCCAGACGTGCTCTGTAGGCTTCAGGTCAGGAGATCTGACTGACCCACCCATATGCCGACTATTCTCACTTTCCGTTGTCGTCCATGAACCGGAACTGAGGGTAAACTGCGGCCCTGAAAAGACGAACATAGGGCTCTAAGATCTCTCTATACCTTCTAGTAGCTAGCGATCCTCTGTCAAACACATGGAGGTGTGTGCGGCCGTCCAACATGATGTCCCAAATAGACATAATCAGCAAATTCTCTTAAATTTTTCACTCTAGTGTATTATCCATGAGCTAAGAAGTCCCCTCCTGTTTTTGGGACAAAAGTTTTGATAAAAAAGGATTCCTTAAACACGTTAAAATACGGCAATTAAAGTCATACAGTTATATTCGTTTCACATATTTCTCAAAGAAATATAGTACTTTTTTTTGTGCATTACGTTTTATTGAATTGTGAGGTGTGTGTGCATTGTTTCTCCCGCGCATTGCCGATTTTCTAGCAATTTCAGCGATATTAGGCAACTTTACGACCCTAGGACAACTTTTTGGCTGTAAGTAGCAACGTTTTTCTTACATTTTACAATTACTTTTTTTATATAGATTATTAGTGATGGGTTCCTTATGGATTTCGATTTTCCGTATTTTTAAGGAAGAATAATGTGTGTGGCCAAGTTTTTTTATAAATGATACTTTTTTGCAGGAAAATTTTTCGTGAGCCAAATGGGGAGGGCCGCATTTGACTCGCGGGTCGGAGGTTGTGAACCCCTACTTTAGACAATGAAACAACCTTCTGGCATCTTGTTGTATCTATTCCACATAGCTTGTTGTTGCTCAAACTTCACAAAACATTTTATTTGCTGGTGGTAGCATTAATGTTGCTATGCTGTCCAACCAGAAAGAGGCCAGCCTTTTCCCAAGCAGTGTCAAAACTGAGATTATTTTTGATGCACGGGTCACCTCACAAATTTAAACATTCAGACCATAGGTACCGCTTTTAAAGGGCAAGAGTATTCCCTCTACCTCCACGAAATATTGTGTTGCTGTCTTGTGATTTTCGCACGAATTTTTTTTTTCATACTGTTGAGTTCGAAATCGTCTTTATATTTGAGCCGTAAATTCGATTATTGCAATGGAAATTGTGAATGTACGTTTGTCAATAGAAAAATTCATTTTATCTACGCCACGTTGGGCATTGTCTCATTTGATTAATTTGATCATTTTTGTCGCACCCACGGTCATTTTCTGCACACGCGGACATTAAACCGCGAGACCTAAAATTTATTACCGATTCCGAATGGCAGCCCTTTTTATACTCACCGGGAGGTTGGTGCGCTAACCCCTCGGTGTGGGACTCGCTGCGTTAGCAACCGTTAATTGTACGGTCATGTTTTGTCACCGTTTCTGTTATACCCCCCGCACCAAAAACATTTTTGATAAGCACAGATCGGGTATCGATAGTCGCCACTCCTCTAAACATGCTTCTGTACTTTAGGAGTGTATTTTACCGACTTGAGCTATACTGCGCCAGTTGGGATAGCAAGTTGATCGCTCTGCCACTTTCTTGCCAATAAATTTTGAAGGAGGGCTGATTCCCGAAAAATTCACAGTGTGTACAGGTGTGCACGTCTCTACCCACGGCACATGCGGACTGCAGACGTAACTGAATTTCGTATCCATGGGATTTTCAGCAACACTGGCCTCCAAAGATGGAAAATCAAACAGAAGCGAATTGAATAAAAAGTCACCACATAGGCATTGTTAAGAATGCCCAACATACTAAATATAGGTTTGGTAGATTATCATTATCTAAGTTTGGTAGATTATCATTATCTAAGTTTGGTAGATTATCATTATCTAAGTTTGGTAGATTATCATTATCTAAGTTTGGTAGATTATCATTATCTAAGTTTGGTAGATTATCATTATCTAAGTTTGGTAGATTATCATTATCTAAATTTGGTAGATTATCATTATCTAAGTTTGGTAGATTATTTGAGATTATCATCCATTATATAGAAAGTTATTTTTGAAATGTCATAATACGTAATGAAATGAGTTTTTGCCAAGTCTTCATGTGCCATTCCTGATACCATATCGTACAGGGGATTGGGCCAATCCTCGTGAAAAGAAACATTAGTTGCTAGCCAAGAATGCTCAGAATTTCGAGACGGCCTTTAATAGTTGATAATGTACTACAAATATAATTATAATTTACCATTTAATTATTTTTCATCACATCAGTGAGATCGTCTTTACTATATTTGTCATTCGTATGAGCGAATATAAGAAAAATCAATTAATTAATGCATATCAATGATACAGATTCGTGATCTTGAAAGAGATATACGTACCAATTGGATTATTTCCATTCGGCCGGGAAAGAGATGGGTGTTTCCAATGCGGCAGCCACACCATTGTATTGTCATCCAATCTGAAACCAATTCATTCACATTGCTATTGTGATGTCACAAACAAAAGTCTATCGATCTTTTTTAAAGCCTTGAGGAACAAACTCGGGACGTTTCATTCAGTTCCAAGGAAACTCTGTAACAGTTTGGCTCTTCTTATCACAATGTTTACCGTTTGATGAAATTAATTTTTAATCGATAAATTGGATATTGAATGCAGTAAACATTTTCTTTTCTGATTTTAAATCAATGTTAAAGAGAACAATCGTATTCGAAGCCGATTTTTAAGGGATCAGTTCGTCAATAAATGATTTTGTTTGGATATATTTATTATTGCTTTTATTTATGCTGTTCAAACTAATTTAGAAAATAATTTGTATTGGAATTTCAATTACATTTTGGAACTTTTACGTAATAAACTATAATTTATTGAGCTTGTGTCAACATTCGGTTCCACTTATAATTCCGATAACATGGAACCCAAAACTAACCTTGGCGTACTATTTGAATGTTAATTCTGCCATTATAGTAGGTTTGGGCTTTTATTTTACTGTAAATATAAATCTATACAAAGGCACAGAAAATACTAACAGCGTAAGTATTGTTGAGATATGATCCCGATATTAAAAACAGTTCTGACAATAGGAAAAGTCTGAAGGTACAAAAATCCCGACGTTACAGAACTTCTGACAAGATCCTGACACAATCCTGTCATAACAACAACTCCGACAGTACCGAAACCCTCGACATTATAAAAATTTCGAGAGAACCGAAATCCTGACATTATTAAAATTCAAATAATACGAAAAATTCACAGATGACATGAAAAAATACAGAGATACCAGCACACATCTTGACGTTATAAAACTTCAGATAATACGAAAAATTCTGGATATACTGAATTCTTGAAATCATAAAGATTCCAACAATACCAAAATCCCGACATGCAAATATGGCAAGAATACTGAAAATCAAAAGATACCAAGATTCTAGCACAACACAAACCACCACGAAACTCTGATTTGAAAATTAATTTGTGGCAAACAGAATTGAAGAATAATCATAAAAATTCCATAGTTCAAATATATTTAATATTATACATTATGTATTTAATTATATTTTTGTCTTATATCGATCATGAATCAGGGCTCACATTAATGAAAAGAAAAATTATACATATTTTAATAATTTCCAATATTTTCATAACGTTATTCAAATACTTAACATGCGAAAAAATACAAGATTCCGAAAATCCTTCGCAAAAATATATATGGCGTGTTTCTGAAAAAATATTTCCAAACTCACACACTATTTCCACTTGCATATCGACGGGAAATCCTTCCGAAGGAAATAGAACATTAAATATATAAGTTTCGGGTGAAACTAAAACTGTCAAAGGTGACACTTCGTTACGGCGGAAAGAGAAACTCCCAAGAAATAAGAACATCGAAAATTGAGAGAGAGTAAAAATAGAAGAAAAAAACATTTTTTTTTTTGGAGTTTGTTCGCAAGAAACCGCATTACGACAACTTGACACCAAAGTGACGGTATACTGATCAAATGGTTGTATGTGTTGGTGCATATGTGCGCCTAACTCTGCAGCAAATCACGAGAAAAGATATCCTTGGCACCAAAAAAAATATATATATATTTGTAAGGACACCAGAGAGAAGTGTAGGTGAAAATTTAGTAGAAGGATTCTTGACATTGGCATTTTCTTCTTGTTCGAGGTAGGCTAACTCACTTGAGAACAAGCCTCGAGGACACAATCAACGCGGACTGGTTTTTTTTCTTTTGGAATTTTTTTGTACTTGGAAATACAAGAAAAATTCCGTATCTATTGTGATCCATGTGTTCAAACATCCCGGTAACAAACTATTCGTTACGGTTACATACACTCCCCGACACACAAATATACTTTTCTTGTACTCCTATATTTTTATATAATCCAACACTGCTATTGCTTTCACTCCGAAAACTATTATAAGAGAAAGTTATTTTTTCTATTTGCAACTTTACAATTCTAAAAATGTTTGAATAAAAGAATGTATTTAACGATTCTCAGAAATTTAAATTGATATTTTATAGTGAATGTGTATAATAAAGGCTGAAAACTCAAAAGCTATATGTTGGATAAAAAATCAAAATGGTTATGGTAAATGGTAATGATAAATCAGTAAATGGGTTCATGAATTGGGGAAATACAGTCGAATCCCGTTTTAACGAACGCCAAGAGACTGGAGGAATCACTTCGTTAAAACGAAATTTCGTTATAAAGGAATTCCAGATTAGTTAGCTTTGTTCGTATATAAACTTATTTGGGGGATGAGATAAGTGTTCATTATAAAACGAGATTTTCGCTATAACGGTATCCCCGTTAAAATGGGATTCGACTGTATTAATAAATGCGATTAATGATAGATTCTAACGATTGATGGAGGAATTGATAAGGAATTATTGATTGAATTGTAAATTAAGTTCCAATAATTTGAGACTATTATGCAAAAATATATTCATTGAAATTCTAAGCAATATCGATTAAAAAAAATGAAACTGAAAAGTATTGATTAAAATTAAAATACTATTAATTCCCTATAAAACTTGAATAATATTGATAGAAGAAATGCATATAAAATTACAATTTGAGATTATAATTATAAAAAATATTGATTAAAATTAGAATCACATGGTGACTGATTGAATGTTATGATTATTTAAAACATTGTAATGACACGAAAATAGTACAGATAATTAATTAGTATTGTTAACTCCAGTATGTAAGATTAGGGCCGCGGTAGCCCGGTCGATAAGATGCTCGCCAAAAGTACCAGAGGATGTTTAGAGGTGTCGCGAGTTCGATACCCCATTCATCCTTGTCAGAAAACTTTCCTGACAAAGGGGTAAAAAAAAATAAAACGGCGACTTGACCGCAGCAAAAAATTGCTACCGCAGGGGTTAGCGCACCAACCTTTCGATAAGTATAAAAAAAAACAAGCGTGCCGTTCGGAATCGGCAATAAATTGTAGGTCCCGGTCTAATTAGCCCTCGTGTGCAGGAAATTACTGTGGTGCGACAAAAATGATCAATGCAGTATGGTGGCGTGGTGGCAAGATGCCCGTTTTCCACCGTGAAGGTTTCCGTCATGTCCCAGGTTTGAAACGGGAAGAGGGGGGTGGGATATTTATAACGAGCTTGAGACGACCACCGATAGATAGGACCTTCATTTCCAATCCAACTCGTTAATGGTAGTAAATTGCGGTATAGCGGTATGACCGGAGTTGGTGTGTGGTGAAGTAGACTCTAACATCCTAGTTCCGTAGGAAAATGGACGATAGACGAGGTACATGTGTGGTTTAGTAGTAGCATCCTATATTGGCTGTTCGATTCTAAAGATTATTCTTGTAAAAAAGATCTGATTATGAATTTTCAAGATTAAAATTATAAAAAGAAATGTTGGTTACAATTTTAAACACAGTTTAAGATTATAATTACCAAAAATATTGATTAATATTTAAATTAAATCTCAATTTTTTGCGATTATTTTTTTAACAGAATATTCATCGAATTTCAAATAAAACTGCAATTAGTATTCGTCTTACAATTATAAAAAATTTATATATACTGATTAATATCTATTTTGTTCCATGAAAACTTGGAAGTTTTATGAAATATTGATACTTTGTTTATATAAAATTATGAATAATTCAAGTTTTCCACCCAATATTCGCGATTATAATTTGTACGGTTGTATTTTAATGATATGAGGAATTATAATAAAACAGCAATTATGTTATTTATTTTCATTTATGACATCGAAATATATCTTTGAATTGAAATTATTTCATACTTGAAAGAAAATTTGTTTTCTCTACATGATTAAATTAATTATATTGAGCATACCTTTTGTATTTTGCTGTGTGATTTTTTCCGAATTTTTAAATACATTTTTCAAAAGCATCAGTAATTTAAATTAATACTTTAATATAAATGTAATTAATGTAGCTGAAAACTGAATATCTTATATATGTTAGAGAGTAATTTAGATAATAGATAATTGGGATCGTAAATACAGAAGAATTAAGTTAAAAAATAAAATGCGATTAATGATAGATTACAATTATCAATATACCAGTTATTGATTGAACAGTGAGTTATTTTGTTTTTCGAGGGAGAAGAAATTTTATGAAATATTCAAGGGGTCGCATATTTCTTGACTTGGGGAAAAGTTAAAATATCATTAAAAACACTATTTAATAATTGATATTTAACCATTTTTCACATATTTTTTGATTAAATATGCTATCCTTTGCTGGATTTTTCATATCTCTATATATAATATTTTAAAAAATTTTAAACAAATACATTAAAAACAGCTTGCGCGCATGATAAAATGACATGACATCAATATAACTATGCAATATTGAAATTAAAATGAAGAAAATGATTCATTTTTCATAAAATGAACTAAAAGATTTCAGATCCATATATATATATAAATATTTGATTTATAAATAAAATAAATTTATTTTCTTTTAAATTTTTTAAATTTTAAATTAAATTTTAAATAAGAATGAGTCACAATTCAATTTCAATCTTTTAGTTAATTTTATGCAGTGAACTATTTTTTTTTCATTTTAATTTTAATATGGTATGATTACGTTGATGTAATGCCATTTTATCATGCGCAAGTTGTTTTTAATGTATTTTTTTTTAATTTAAAAAAAATTGATTACTAGAGATATGTAAAATTTTATAACAGCATATAGGATAGCATATTTAATCAAAAATACGTGAAAAAATTTCCAATAACTCAATGGTTAAATAATATTTTTAATGATATTTTAACTTTTCCCACATTAAGAGGAATGTGACCCCCTTAAACTTGGCTTGGTTTACAATTATAAATTCAATTATAAAATTGTTCACTTGTGATAATTATCATTAAAATTCACTAAAAAGTTTACGTACTTGTAGTTTTATGTAATAAGCAATGATTAAATTTAAATATTTACGCATTGATTTTTGAACGTCCTCATTCAAATACAGTCCTCCTACCAAGAGATGAGATTTGGCTACGGCACGTCATGTCACGTCAAACGATTCTATTTTATTTTAGAAGGACATTCCAATCGTGAAAGGTCAGTCACTGATGAACTTTTCTCGATGTGCAATCGTTTTACCAAAAAAAAATTTAATAAAATCATCCGACGTGACGTGACATGACGCAGCGAAAATTCATCTCGTGGTCGGAGGACTATACTTTTGTTGTTTAAAACAAACGCATGCGATTATTTTCGCATTTTTCTACGATTTACGACAAAGATATTTCAAGTTATCCTTAGGTAATTAATTGAAATATCGGAACATATGACGTCAGTGAAAATCAATCAAAGAGAAAATGATAAAAGAACGACCATTTCTTAAATACTTATCAATAAATAACTCCGACATGAAATCGGTATTAGTCATTCGATGAAAGAGGAAAACATTTTCCCACGTTGATTAAATTTCTTAAAATTTAGATAATATCTCATTAATATTTGCATTTTCAATTAAAGATAGTTTGATGATTATATTATTAATTAAAATTTGATATGAGATAGCATTTTTGATTTCTTTCCTTTATTGAATATCTCATTCGTTGTGTACATAATTTTCTTCAATCACGGAATTATTTAATAATTTATGTTTAATCCTAAATACACTAATTCCATTTTTTCTCTTCTTTTTATTTAATTTGTAATGATGGCGGAGAGAGTTTTTTATAGATGAATTATTTAATTATTTTTGAATTATCTAGTTTATGCGTTTTGAATAATAACTATAAATATTAACTTTCAACAATAACTTTAAGCATGTATTTTGACACCCAAAATTGCTTTCGATCATGGAATACTTGCTTAAAGCCGAGATTAACCGTGATACTGTATAATCGACGGATTTGTTCTTCCTGACTTTACGTCCGGGAGTGAAAAAAATTAAATGGTATCACTGATAGATTTTATTATATATATTATTATTATTATATATTATATATATATATATATATATATATGCATATATTAGACCAGAATGAACGGAATATTAAAGGAAATTTTGTTCTTGCAAGTTTTCTTATGCCTTTAAAAACAATTATTCGATCTTGATAATTTCAACTTTTTTTAAGAAAGTATCACACATAAATAGTTAAGTTAAAATATTTTTCAACACATTGTTTTTGAACATTTCCATTCAATTGTATTTGCTGTTGTAAAGAAAAAGATTATGTTATTTTCACATTTTTTCTAAGATTCAATATTGTATACAGTATATATCAGTTATACAAATACAAATACAAAATTGGCAAAATGCCCAACGAGGTGGCTGATAAAAAGATGCCCATAAAGATATGGATGTCATATATTTTAAAAAAAACAGCAACCCAATTAAAAGTGCAATTAACACAAATTATAAACAATATATACACACGATAAAATATTATACAATGCCCATAAAGAATACTTATGGTTGTCTTATTCTAAGAATGGATAGCTCCTCAATTTACCCCAACATGTTTATCGTATTTCTTTTTAAACGTGTCAATTGTGTTACAATTTACTACCTCCGGGGGTAAGCTATTCCATTTATTAACAACCCTATTCGAGAAAAATTCCCTGCGACACCATAGCCTTGCATTGTCCCTCACCAATCGATACTGGTGTCCCCTTGTAAAAGCAATCGATTGCCGGTGTATTAAAAGTTCATGGTCCATCCTATCCATCACATTGAAATACTTAAACACTTCGATCATATCTCCTCGACACCTGCGTTCATCCAATGTAAACATATTCAATTGGATATATCATTGGATACATATTATCACACGTAATTAATTAAAATATGGAAACATGATAAAAAAGTAATTTTATTGATTAAAATGATTAATAATGAATAAATAATTTTATTAATATTATTTAAAATATGACGCGAAACATACATGAAGTCAATAAAAATCAATGAGAGCATTTTATTAAAAGATTATATCTTCATCAACATCATAAATTATCAAGAAATAACTCTAGCATAAAATCGATGTAGTCGAATCCCGTTATATAAAAATGTTATAAAGGGATTACAGGTTTTTGCTTTGTTCCTATATAAACTTATCTGGAAGATTAGAAAAGTGGTCGTTAAAACGAGATTTTCGCTATAACAATAATCGTTAAAACGGGATTCGACTGTAATACTCAGAAATCGTTTTTCCTCTGGAAAAAAAAAGAGGAAAATATTTTCCAAATTTTTTTGATTAATTTCTTGAAATTCAAATGTTATCTGATTACAATTTGCAACTTAATTAAATACATGTTGATAATTGCATTATTTATTAAAATATGATTCGAGATCGTGGTTTAGTTTTTTTTCTTAGTTGGAAAAAAAAGTTTTGATGCATAATTCATATCAATCACGGAATTATTTATCAAATCATGTTGAATCCTATAAAAACTAATTATTCCATGGGGTTTTTCCTCTTTATATTTAATTTACAAAAACACACAGGGGTTACTTTTTATAGATGAATTATTTGATTAGTTTTGGATTATTTGGATTATGTATTTTGATAAGAACTATAAACATGTATACTGACACCAAAAAAGGTTTTGATAATGTTGATCATCCTTATTCAAAACTGTGATTAACCCTATAATCGACGGATTAGTTTTCCCATCTTCATGTCTGGGAGTCAAAAAAAAATTAAATGGTATCACAGATACCACAAATGATAGAAAATAAAGGTTAATTAGGAAGGGTTGAGATTAGGATAGGAAAGGTTACTAAGACTAAATAAGAGTGTTATATAAATTTATTACACGGTTGAAAACTGTTTTGATTGTACTTGCAAGTTTTCCAATATCTTTAAAAGATAATTATTCGAACTTGATGATATTAACATTTTTGCTCATGTAACTACGGCGCATAAATGTGCTGAATGCTATATTTTCTAACATTTTTTCGTGACGAATTATCTTTTCCATTTATTTTGGTTCTCATGAGTATCTCATACAAAAAAATTGCATTTTCTGACAATCTGCTAGTTCTTATTTAATGCAATATATGAATACGATGAATATTAGTAATGTAAGTAAAAATATAATATATAGCAACATGGTTCAAAAATACATTAATATAGTTTTTCGTAACCCAGAGCAAGTATTTTTTTATTAACAGGAATTCAAGTGTTTCCTATCAAGTAATATTCAGAAAAAAATCAATGCATTAACATGCATTTTTCCCTTAGCACTCACTCAGTGCATAGCAAAAAAGAACACATGCCGATCGTTTTATGTAAATTAAATCTTCCTTTCGGCCATTAAATTTTATAAAAAGAAATAAAATTCTATCTTTTTAGAAATGGATTAAAATCTATAAAAATGCTGTTTTCATTATAGTGCTTTAATTATTTTTTAGGCTTTTCATTTCATTTTACTCTTCAATGGGTTTTTTTTCCTGAATTTCTAAAAAAAAATTTTTTTTCAAAAATATATGAACGTTAGATTTTTTTTTTTTCGATTAAAAACCAAGATTCAAAGAAAAAAAATTCAGGATAACATTAAAATTACCAAAAAAAATTCCATTTATATTAATTAAATAATTCATGAAAATAATAGAGGTTTTTATTTCTTGTGAAGGGGGAAAACATGAAAAAGTCGAGGTTAAGATTTAGAAGGACAAAAAAAAACCCGTTTTTTTTTTCATAAAAATGTATAAAAATTTAACTCTTCGCAAAAAATGTAATGAATTTTTTTCATAATGCTAACTGAAAGCATTTCGCTGGCTATATATTATTAATGATGGTTATTTAGGACAATATAAAGGAATCTCAAGCTATACTATTGGTCTCGAGAATCGTTTTAAAAAGATGCTAATATGTTTTAGTTATAGAAAATATTGAATTTTTTCTCATTTAATTTATACTATTGGGCATAATTTAGTTCTATAATGTCTGGAATTAATTATTTCTCCTACGATGAAGATAGTATTTAAAACCAGTTATAAATAATTTTCAGTTTATTATTTGCATTTCATTTTGCTATTGAGACTAATCTATTGATTTTGGTTGCTAATTTGTATTTTTCGAAAGTGTTTATGCTATAAGTTAAAGTTATATATTGAATAGTTTGAAATATTTATGAATTATTTGTATCAGTGCTCTTTAATAAATTTTTTTCAGTTGTGGGCCGGTGAAATTCAGTGAAAAATTTCTTGGACCGGCACGAATAATATGAATAATAATAAATACCAGCAAAATGAATTAAGTTAATAAAATTATTTACTCTCTACTACTACATATGGGATTCATTATTGAACTAGCATCTCTTCTGCCACCTATCAAGTGAAAATGAAGCTTTCTGTAATAAATCCGCAAGTTAAATTTGGGTTTTTTCGATTTATAATAACATTCAAGTAAAATAAAATTGTATTACTTATTCTTATACTTCATACCAGCGTAAATTTTATGCGTCGAAAAGTACCGATTACTACTTTTTATTTAGAAATAACATGATCCCAAGAGATTTGTATGATCTGTCCGGGGAATTTATCAGAAGACATCCACGCCCGATCCCAGACCTGTACAGTAAGAGAATGCTACACCAACTCTGGGCCATATCGCTATATTGCAATCTACTGCGATTAATGAGATGGGTTGGACATGAAGGCGCTGTCTATCGTAGGTCGCCTCAAGCATGTTAGGGAAAATATCTTATCGATATCCTCCCTGGGGTTTGAACCTGGGACCGTGACAGCATCTTACCACCACGCCAGTCGGGCGCTACAGTAAGAGACTAGGCCCCCCTAACCACTCGACTGCCAGATGACAATATTTCTATGTTTACTGAAAAGTCACTTTTTATAAACGACATTGAAGACATTGAATTAGTCCATTGATTTAGACATTGAATTCCCAACATCAATGATTTTTTTCATGAGTTTAATGCTTCAGGTAATGAATCTGAGAAGACTCGGAATCAAATTAAAACTTAGGTGACATATATTTTGGTCATTATACTCTTTACCAATTTTCTAATTAAATAAAATCTCCTTACCCATTAATCCATAATAACAGTTTGAAATTTATAAAGAAACATCAGAAATTCTGAGTTGAACATGAGGATAGCGTTGTTAGTTAATTGTACGTAAGATGTCTGTGTGATCAATATTTCATGGTGTTGTTTATATCTATTCTATAATATAAAATCACAAACAAACTCGAAAAGGGCCTGTTGCTAAGCAACCGAGTGACGGAAGTGGGTGAAATTTTTGAGTGACGGAAATCTGTTACGGAAGTCGGTTTCGATTCATATATCGATATTCACATTCATATATCGTACATTCATATATCGATATTGGGTCGATATTCACATATCGGGACCCATTTGACCCATCGGGACCATGTTATGTGCATGTACCAAGAGGCTCCTACATCCTACAGCAGAGCCCTTAGGGTGGAATTTAGATTTCGAGCCCCCAAACCAGCTTTTCAAGGGCACCTCTGTGATTAATTTATAGTGTGAAAAATCGAAAAGTGATAAGAAACGTTGTGGCCCCTGTCAGCCCTTCCTTTGTGGGGGGGGGAGGTCCATGCCGAGAGGTATATATATGTATAATATACACACACAACAGCAGTGCTCCCAACACAGGGTCGGGAAACCCGGTTAAGATTTCACGTATAAGTAAAAAGTTTTCATTTCCAGGGGCCCTTGATGGATCTCATTGTTTTCTTGCTGCTTTAACGTTGAAAAATTTCGATAGCGGAAGCAAAAGATATATCCAGTCTGGGGCCCCACCAAAAGTATGCGAATTGGTGTCCCGGGTAATTGGTTGGGGGGTCCTGGATTTTATTCGTTGGTAAAACGAATACAAATGAAAATTTTTCATGGTACTCGCTCCGTGGGATGGCCGACAAGCTTCCAAGTCGGGGGCCCCATGTTTACATTTTTCATTTTGGGGCCCTGGACGAATCTCATTCTTTTCTGTTGTAGAATTCGCAACAGCGGAAGCCCGAGATAAAGCCAGTCTGGGCCCCCACCAAAAGTATGCGAATTGGTGTCCCGGGTAATTGTTTGTGGGCCCTGGATTTTATTCGTTCGTAAAACGAATACAAATGAAAATTTTTCATGGCACTCGCACCGGGGGATAACCGACAAGCTTCCAAGTCGGGGGCCCCATGTTTACAGGTTTCATTTTGGGGGCCCTGGATTTTATTCGTTGGTAAAACGAATACAAATGAAAATTTTTCATGGCACTCGCTCCGGGGGATGACCGACAAGCTTCCAAGTCGGGGGCCCCATGTTTACAGGTTTCATTTTGGGGGCCCTGGATTTTATTCGTTGGTAAAACGAATACAAATGAAAATTTTTCATGGCACTCGCACCGGAGGATGACCGACAAGCTTCCAAGTCGGGGGCCCCATGTTTACAGGTTTCATTTTGGGGCCCTGGATTTTATTCATTGGTAAAACGAATACAAATGAAAATTTTTCATGGCACTCGCACCGGGGGATGACCAACAAGCTTCCAAGTCGGGGGGCCCCATGTTTACAGGTTTGATTTTGGGGGCCCTGGATGAATCTCATTCTTTTCTGTTGTAGAATTTGCCACAGCCGAAACCCGAGATATAGCCAGTCTGGGGCCCCACTAAAAATCTGCGTATTGTGTCCCCGCTACTGGATGTGGGGCCCTGGATTTTATTCGTTGTAAAATTGATAAAAATGAAAAATTCTCACAGGGGGGTGTCCGACAAGCTTGCAGGTCAGGGCTTCATGGAAATGTTGGCAGGTTGTAATTCGGTGCCCCTGAATGTATCTCATTGATTTTTGTGGTTTAACATTGTAAAATTTGCAACACATCAGTAGCCCAAGATATATCCAGTGTGGGGCCCCACTGAAATTCAGCGAATTGAATCTGGGGACCCCCATGGGAAAGTTTTCTGGGGATACTTGATGAATCTCATTTGTTTTTTGTTGCTTTATTATTATTTTCATTAAAATTCGCTTCTTCAGTAAGCTGGTGCTTTCACACGTCCCTTTCCCCTTTTCCATAGCACGCTGATGAAGTGGGACGAAATAAACAAGATATGTCCGGGAGAGAAGTGGGGGGGGGGGGGGTTGGCCGCCAAAGGCGGCAGGGAGGCAGAGCCCTCCTAGTATGTATATAAAATAATAAAGTACCTTGTTCCCGACTTGGAATAAGACAAATTTAGGTGCTTGTGAAAATATCAATATTATTTTAATTTGTAAATCTTATTTTCTGAGTACATTTCAATCATATCTGATCATTTTTTTCATCATGAAAGTTGCGTTAAAAAATTTCAAAAGGCATGTATTCCTCAAATTTTTTTCCATTGTGTGTGTGTGTCTTAATAGACATTTTTTGTGAAAATATATATATATAAGTGAAGAAATTTGAAAAATTATTTAGTGACTTAATTGCAGATGAATGAAGGCATGTAAAAAACCCATTGCTTTTATGAAGACTCTTTTTGTTGATTTTTAAAATGCATGCGGAAGTCAAAATGACCCCACGACGCCAATTACGCGCAAAATTTTCACAACGCCAGTAAGGGTTAACTGGTATTTTGAAGCATAAAACTCATACCGGTATAAAACATGAAAACAAATAATATATAGTTCTGTAATGCATGTGTATGTTTGTTCGATTTTATGCTACATATACTGGTTTAAAACCAACAACTAATTCGACTTAAAAAATTATAGCAGATAGTTCCGTTTTTATTTGATAGGTGGCGATAGAGATCAATATTTTTGTAATAAATATTTTTGTAATAAGATATTTTTATGTAAATTTTGAAAAATATATTTTGCAAATTTAGGGTCAATCTCAAAATTTTCATCTCATACACTTTATAACTGCGAAACAGATGTTAATTGCTCTTGCAAATATATTTTTGTTTTTATGTGCAAACTAAGAAGTTTTTCTCTTCTGTGAATACCGCCCATTAGGATATTTTATTTCTCTGAAAAAGTTAGGTTTTCCTTTTTCCAGAACAGCCCAGTAGAAGTGTATGATTTAATTTTGTACCCACTTGCAGTATATGAGAGCCGAGGACTGTAATATATTACGACCATAAAGATGCCGCAACTAGATGCTCGGTCAGCCGGGGAAAGCACGCATTTTGGCGCCCCCCTCATAATGTTGAAGGAGAGGTTAAAGAGTAAAATTTGCGCCCCCTTTAGTCCAGCGCCCGGGGCCGCCTGCGCCCCCTAGTTGCGGTCCTGCCTGCATACTTGTGTCATGGCTGCCAGAGAAAACATTGCTGGGAAATTCCACGGATGTGTGTAGCATTTACGTCATCGCCAATGAAGAAATTTTTGAAAAAAAATGAAAATGTTAAATTTTTTTTTGAGTTTTTTGTATGCTCTCGGTAATGCAATGGGGAAAATGCATGCCCGGTCAAGATTTTTACATGCCCAGGGCATGTCGTCGAGCAATAGATTTGTCCAATTTTGACAAACACCCTGTATACGCACATTAATTTAATCTTTTCATTACCGCACATTGACCCAAATGAAAATTTTACATTTTTCTTCCATGAATAATTGTAAATTCAACCGCTTCGATGGTCGAACACTGTAGGGAAAAGGAAATGCAGGGGAAAAATGAATTATTCCCACAGAAATAAAATGAAATTCGAATTTTTTTTTTCCGTATCCCTCGCAAATGTTACGCTTTTCATCATCCCCGTTTTCTACTAACATATGGAAGAAAATTCAACGCGTTTTCATTATAAGATAGAAAAATTTTCGAATAAAAATTAAGCTCATTAAAAACACATTTACCCTTTTTTTCCTCTTTCTCTAAATTGCAGCAGTGCCATAATAACTACGTTACCTCCATATCTAAAATCCGTCTCGCTGTTTCCCAATTCAGATTTTTACGTCAATATATGAATTCATCGGCACAATGAGCTCACAGTCTCGTAAGCTAATCAGTCATTCGGAAATTTATGAAAGAACTTTCGACTCGATGTTTGATGCACAACTCAATTGGGTTTTATCTTTGTTTTATGTTTCCAGACTAAATTAAGGTGTTTCATTTGATTTTCTTAACATAGATTTTGGTTTAGAATGTTCGGGGATGCATGTGTAATTTGAATTGCGTCGTGCTGCAAATGTTGAGATGTAAGGAATTGCTCAATCATTATGGGAATTTATGAAAAAATATTTCCGAAAATCTCAACTCAATTTATTTTCGAATATGGAAATGTACTTTTATTGAATGCGCATTTAATCAGCAAAAAAAGCGTTTTATAAAAACACACAAATGGAACAAAATACACACTTAATACTGTATGTACACACCTAAAAAAAACTGCTTAAAATATTTTTTTTTAAATAAAACCATAAGAGGCAGAGGAAGAAAACTAAAAACAAGAAAGAATACGTTTTTCAAAGTTAATGTTATTTCAAATTTCAAAAAGTTCACGAATTTGTTGTTTTGTCAAAATATTTGTTCTAGAAAAGAATATAAAAAATAGATGTTCATTTTTTGATGCCATATTGAGGTACATTAAAGGTGATTTCACTTAAAAATTGACTGCAAAATCCTGTACAAAAATTTAAAAATCAAGAAATTCCTTCTAGATACAAGCGTGAAAACATTGCAAATAATGAGTCATGGCTGAAGCTAAGAGCTAAATGGCACATCACAATCCCGTATTTTAAAATATATATTTTGAAAAATGTATTTTGAACTATTTAAAAATATCAATAATATTTGAGACTCCGAACAATATACCATGTTCGGTTATTATTATTATTTGAATTATAAGTACTTTTATTTTAATGACTTTGATTTTGGTTTTTTATGGTACAAGAAGAGAGTTTTATTGAATAAAATCATTACTGTTACCTATATTCAGAAACTGAACCCGTAGAACCAGATGCACCCAAGTTCTCATTATTTATGCGATTTCAAGCGTTCGCGAAGGATGGATGCAACTGGAAGTTAGTGTCAGAAACTCTCATACTCTTTGGTACATATATTTTATTATTTTTCATTTTTCTCCTATGATAATCCTATGATTGTATTGTGCTCAATGTTTTCTGATGGATTGTTTCCATAGAATGTATATAATGGTGCATAGCCAATTTGTGTAAATTTGCCTGTTTTTCTTTGGTACTTAATTATATTTCATTTTTCTTTTATGTTAATATTGATTGAATTGTGCTTAAAGTTTTCTGATGGATTGTTTCCACAGAATGTATATAATAGTGCATAGCTAATTTGTGCAAATTAGCGTGTATTTAATCTATTTTCGCTGGTTTTGTATTTCATTTTTATTTCATTTCTCTCTTAGTTAATCTTGATTGTATGTATCCTCAATGTCTTCTGATGGATTGTTTCCATAGATTGTATATTATAATTTTTCATTTGTTGAATAAATAGAAGATGCTCTCCGACACGAACCAGCCTCCTAGGAGGTGAAGAGAGGAAGTTGTCTTGCACAACAGCTCTGGGCGTGACCGGTCATCAGTCAATCAATCAGAAACCCTCACTAAGCGTTAACTGAATTATGCAAAATCTGGTTGCTGAATAAAATCTTCATCTTGTGCTTATAAATTATGCTTCGATATCTCCTTGAGATGGGAAATGGGGTGGTTTGTTCGGTCCTTCGTTCCTTAATATGCTTATAAGTTGAAATGGCCATTGGTTTTTGCAGACTCTCAATACGAACGCTGTCTGTAGGATTCTGTTGGCATCGAATAGGTGTGTTTATTTTTCAAATTTGATTTTGATAATTGCATCAATTTTTTGCATGACATATTTCGATTGATTTTTAGGTCTTTATGCGAATTGCATTCTTTACTTGACTTCTAGTAAATTGTAAACCCCGTTTTAATATGTAATTATTTCAGTCAATAACGGATTTTCAATAATTCTAGCGAAATAATTTTTTTTTCGCGACTTCCGGATAGCAAGGTGTCCTGTAAGTCCTTATTCTGCCTTATTCTGTCTCGTCAACAGCTCGTCGTAGAGGTATGGTTCCAGTTTAAAAAATTCTCAAAATGTGTTCAGAAATCTCATTGTGCTAGTTTTGAGAGTGAAAATACTGTGTCACAAGATAAAAAATCCTAAGTTTTAAACTGCCTTCTGTCCTCTAACTTCCAACGACAAAGTTGTTCCTCTGCCTCTTCTGAACCCAACAAAAAATATTTACAATATTCACTCAGATGTTTGAATTTAAAAATCTGAGAAGAGTTGGGAATCAACATCATAAACTAACGGACAACGCTTCTCTCTCTCATTTGTATGCTATTTTTTCCTAACTTTTCTTCGATTTTCGAATTCAAGTATTTCTTTGAGTATTGCACTTAGAAACGTGGATATTTTTTGTTGGCCTCAGGAGAGACAGGGCAACAACTGTGTTATCGGTTATAGGACACGGGGGCCGTATAAAAATTTAGATTGTTTTACTTTTTAGCACACTCGTATTTTCACTCTCAAAACTGTTACAGGGTGATTTCTGAAGACAATTTTTTTTCAATTCGAACCACAACTGTACGGCGAATGATTGATGTGATGAACACCGAATAAGTACTTACAGGATACCCTGTGTACTCAGGGCAATCAAACAGCAGTATGACTGACTGAATAAGAAACGAAATAAAGCCAGCTGTATCGATTTATATGTCATACTATGTCTGGATATAGATTTCCCACAATACGATTCGTATAATTACTAGGAAAAAGAAGAAAAAACCATGAAAAGGTCAAAATTCATTGTTTTCTCATATCGAAAAATTAAAATTAAATTTCCTGCCTCAATTTTTTCTTATAGTTTCGATTGTCTTACGTATGAAAAATACACATTGGATTCAGATGCGTATCTTAGAAGCCCGAATAACCATAGGAAGAAGAATGGGTTAAAAATACATATTCCAGGAATTATCCGATATAAGAAAAATACACATTCGATTCAGATACATACCCTAAAAGAAAGAATTACCAAAGCAAAAATAATAGCAAAAAATACATTCATCCAGGAATTATCATCATATACGATAGTATTAATCGCTGGTAGAGAGAAATTTCTCTTTTTTAGATGAAGGTGATTAAAAAGGTAAAGTCTAATTTATATGAAGAATAATGGATTTTTCCCTTCGATATGAAATTTTATTAATGATGCTTTGCAAGTGAAGGCGGATATAATTACGTATTTACGTTCATTTTTCATTCACGTATAAAACAAAAAAATTCTCATTTTATGTCGAAACATACTGAATTTTATTTGCTGATGATGTTTTTAAGCAATGTCTTAATGAGCAGCTAATTTATGCGAACATAATCCCTTGTATCGGCCCTTTTGCTTTTATTTTTTTTTTTGCAATTACAGAGCCGACTGCAATTCAGATATAGTTTTAACGTTCGTTTTGAAAAATATTGGCGTTATTCGGAAGTTTGTCCGCTATGTATATTTTAAGAAACATCAGTTATGTAATCATTACTATGGCTAGGATTTTTATGCTCTGAAAACTTCTAATATATGCTCTATAAAAATGCATTTATACTTTTAAAAAACTGTAAATAATATTGAGTTTATAAGAAATAATATAAAGTTATAAGAAACTGTAAAACACGAAAAGTATGATCTAAAAAAGTTTTCATTCCTATCTCAAATTACATTAGTTTTAGCAAAATCATGTGGTAATGAGAAGTGTTGATGTAGTCTAAATTATTTTGAACCATCACTTATTTTTGTATGAGCAAAAAATTTTCGTTTTACTAACTAATCTCATTCAGTCAAAATTTCCCTCAAAAATTTCCCTTTTTTTGAGCAAGTTTTTCCCTACTAATTCAGAGTTAATGTGCTGCTATCTACAGGTAAAAGTACCTAGCCAAGTGTGTATTTAGCTTTAGAAAAAAGCACAAAATTAAAAAATAAATAAATAAATGATACTTTTTATTTCAAAAATTCTCAAATTTTCACAAATGCTAGAAAATTGCCCCATCCACCAATTTTAGCCAATTTTTCCCACGAGTTACCATCACCGACACCGATTCAGATGATTAATATGTTCACGGCCGCATACCAGTGTCCTTGAAGGGCTAGTATTTTTATGCTCCAAAAATTAAATGTCATTGCTGATTGGTTGAAAGACCAGAATTTCGGTATTTTTTCACCAATTAGCAACGACGTTCCATTTTTTTAATGCATAAAAATCTTAACCCTAAGAGCTCTCGTCAGCGGAATTGGAATAGTGAGGAAGAAATTTACTTTTTATCGAAAATTATGAAATATGCAAAATATGCCTTAAAATTATGAAAATATGCTCTATCACGCAAATATAGCGAAATATGCAAGAAAATAAAAAAAATCTGAGAGCCCTAATCATTACTTATCAAACGAAATACTTCGCTTATCGTTCAGTCTCACATGAGTCACTTGAAATTCACCTCCTCTCAGTGCCCTCACCAGATTTTTTGTAAAAATTATTTTCACTTTGATATGTTGATGTACTTTATAGTCTTAATCTCATTACATTTTATTGCCCACGAATGAACCTTAGAAGCCGAAAAATCGTTTTATGTTTTCCGTATCTTTGAAATATTGAAAAATTCTCCATTGTATCGCATTCTACGATGCAATGGTGATGTATTTTTTTATATAAATATATATAATAATATATTTTATATAATATATTTATTTTATTATATTTTATAATATATTATATTTGTTATTTATATATTATATTTATTTATATATAATATATTTTATATAAATTATATAAAATTTTATCTTACTTTTCTTTTATATATACATAAGTTTTTATTTTTATCTTGTGTTCATATTTGCGAACCGTAATTGCACCCTTAGCTCGTAGTTTATATTTTTAGATAAATGGTGATATTTGCAGGCGAAGTGGAGCTTTGATCATCAAAAGTATTGATCTCTCGTGATTGAAATTTTAAACAGGTTTTAAACAACAAAATGTTGGTACAGGATATGAGAGTGCACATTTTTTTTTTACTTCCGACCCGCATAAACACTGAAAGACTATTTCAGGGCCCTTTAAAAAACTCTATCTACTGTTTTAACCCCTTTACGATCAAGGGGCGAAATATTTCGTCCAAACTCCAGTGGAATAAATTCAATAAAGTTCTCTGTATTTTCTTTCCTCTCTCCTCACTATCGTAAAGTTCTATTGTGCTATATACATGTAAGACCGAAAGAGAGCACATAGGGTGAGGGGGAAAAGCAAAGTCGCGTGACTGTATACCCTCTTATCCACAGGGTGGGCAAAAGTCCGTAGAAACTTTAAAAATAAATAAAAACCGGAAAAAACCGAAATAAAGAACGGTTTGCAGAGTTAGCATAGCTAGGTAATGGGAATTTTATTTAAGACAGGAAAAAAAACTCAAAACAGCCAATAGGTGGCTGGTACGAGCGACTTCGGTGGAAATATGCAAATGAGACGGTTATAAGTACTTGTGCTCCTAAGTACTTTTACAAGGGGACACCAGTATCGATTGGTGAGGCACAATGCAAGGCTATGGTGTCACAGAGAATTTTTCTCTAATAGGGTTGTTAATAAATGGAATAGCTTACCCCCGGAGCTAGTAAATTGTAACACAATTGACACGTTTAAAAAGAAATACGATAAACATGTTGGGGTAAATCGAGAAGCTCTATCCATTCTTAGAATAAGACAACCATAAGTATTCTTTATGGGCAATGCATAATATTTTATCACGTGCATATATTGTTTACAATTTTTCTTAATTGCATTTTTAATCGGGTTGCATTATTTTTCAAATATAGGAAAAATATGTAAAATATGAAAATTTGTAAATAATATGTTTTGCCTGTTGTGGCGTTGTATTTGAATTTGTATAATCCACAATCAGTTCACCGTTGTAAATCATGTATGTGGACCTCTGCACTCTGCCGTTGCTGGATTTGTGATTCTGTATATACAAGTAGCGAGCTGCGATCGACTACTTACTTGCTTACTTTTAACTTTTTACTTGTCACTTACCTGCACGCGCAATGGCGTTGCTACAGGTTGATCAGCGAATAAGCCCTTATTTCAAAATTAAATATCTCTAGAACAAAGATCAATAGAATTATGCGGTAAACGGTACGTTTATTAGCAAAACTGTAAGAATGTTGTACAGAAATTTCGAAAATTTAGGTTTTTTTTAAATTTTTTAAAATTTAAAAAAAACAAAAAAAAACGGAGATTTTGGGGTTCCGAAAATCCTCATTTGTGTGAAGAGAAACCACTGCATTCTCCTAAAGTTACTGCATGGGCTGCGGTATGCGCCAGAGTCATTATCGGCCCCTTCTTCGTGCGAGAAACGATTACTACTGAACGTTACGTTACAATTTTGGAACAATTTGTCAGCACGCATGGCGCATACCGCAGCCCATGCAGTAACTTTAGGCGAATGCAGTGGTTTCTCTTCACACAAATGAGGATTTTCGGAACCCCAAAATCTCCGTTTTTTTTTTCGTTTTTTTTTAAATTTTAAAAAATTTAAAAAAAACCTAAATTTTCGAAATTTCTGTACAACATTCTTACAGTTTTGCTAATAAACGTACCGTTTACCGTATAATTATATTTATCCTTGTTGTAGAGATATTTAATTTTGAAATAAGGGCTTATTCGCTGGTCACCCTGTAATATATACGTGTATGTACGTTAAACTAATAATGTTCCGCTGTTGTTAATTAAACCTAAGTTCTATGTTACAACTGTGAGTCTTATCTTTGGAGTCAGATGTATCGAGTATTTACAAGGTATCTTCAATAATCACTAGAAATGATTTTATATCATTGTGTTATCATCTATCGTTGTGTGGTACAAAAGTAGTGTTTAGTCACCTAAAACTTCTTTAAGAACCGTATAAGCTATCTTACTTTTAGAATGTTGAAAAAAGCTCAATAAGCAGACAACAACGGAATGTTTTCTTCGAGGGCTATAAAAGCTTAATTACTTCTTCGAGAAACATACAGGGTGTTCTGCTAATGGACCGGCAAACTCAAAGGGTTATTAGTAGACATCAAGAGGAATAGAAATTGCAATGGAACGTGGTGTCACGAAAAACGCATTGCAGGTTTCGACGTCACGCTGGAACGACAAAAAGTACAATAATAACTAAAAGAAAGATTTATTTGATTAATTATTACAAGAGTTGTTGGAAGTGGCGGCTGCTGACGTCATCGCCGTCTACACCGACGTACATACGATTCCCGGACGCGCTGGAAGATACCCGGTATGATTATATGGTGATGCTAGTGCTGGTGGATGTGTCTGGTTGTTATTTCGGAAACATACAGTCATGACTCCTTTCTTTTTTTAGTTATTTAATAGAAGAGAGAGAGACTTTTAGGACATGTTCGGTCGACAGTTGGAGCCAGACCGAACTCCAATACAAGAACACACTAGATAATGCCTAGCTAGTAAGTGGCATAAAAAATATAATAAAAATATAAAAATTGCACAAGACAAGTAGCGCCACAGTACTCCCCCACGAGTCTGAAGGACGGCATATGGCACAATGTACAAAATATGATAATATAGTTACGACGATTTGACAATATAGTTACGGCAACTAATATGGCATTGACATGTGCAAAAAAAAAATTTTGTTCGAAAAGTTCAAAAAATACGCAATACCAAAATGTTTTCAAAAGTAATGAAATATTCATATGCACAAATTAATAGTCGAGCAAAAAAAATAAATTACAAATGATCAAAAATTAGTAAATGTATGTACGTGCAAAAACGATTACTAGAATAGATAATAGACATATATAATATACATATAAGAAAATTGAAAAATCAAAATTTTGCAAAACATAATATTAATTCTCAAAAAATGTTGCAAAAAACAAAAATAATGTTATTCATTTGAAAAAATATGCAAATAAAAATAATATCAAGGAATTCTTATACGAACCGTACGCCCTAATCGAGTTACATAAGGCTGTTTCGGTTCAGTGAACGGTGATTGCTCATTAAAAGTGCAATGAAGCAAAAATGCTGGTTTCAATCTGTCTATTGAGATTTCCGCACGAACACATGGGAAGAAACAGCAAGTTCTTTATGAACGAAAACGTTGTGAGTCCCATGCCTTGAAGTTTGGATCGGACGTAAAGTGTTTATGTGATCTCGTAGAGCACGTAGGAATTCCGGCTGTATTGGCTGAGGGTCGGAACTACGGAAGAATTCACCAGGTAGGCGCAATGGTGATCCGTAAACCATCTCGGCAGCAGAAGTGTTGATGTCCGGTTTGATGCTGGCTCGGATGGACAGAAGTATGGTAGGTAACACTTCAGTCCAACGTTCCGTGGCATGGCAGCGTATGGCACCTTTGAGCTGCCGATGGAATCTTTCAACGATGCCATTGGAAGACGGATGATACGCTGTCGTGCGTGTTTTCTGAGTTCCAAGAAAATGAACGAATGCGCGAAACAAATCACTTTCGAATTGCCTCCCTTGATCGGTGGTAACCGATTCCGGAACTCCGAATCTGCTGATCCAACCAGAGTAGAATGTCTCTACAACAGTTTCTGCTTTTTGGTTTTCCATCGGGAAAGCCTCTACCCACCTGGTGTATCGATCCACACAGGTAAGGCAGTAGGTGAAACCCCGAGAAGGAGTAAGAGGACCAACAATGTCGATGTTAATGTGTGAGAATCTGCATTGGGGCAAAGGGTATGCACCGATGGAAGATCGAGTGTGGCGATGCACTTTTGAGCGTTGGCACTCGATGCACGCCCTGGTCCATCGTGTGGCATCCTTGCGTATTGAACTCCACACAAATAGTTGACGAATAAGGTCCAAAGTTGATTTAACGCCTGGATGGGCGAAGTTATGAAAGACCGTAAACATGTGATATCGGTGTTTTTCTGGTACGTAGGGACGGATAATTCCAGTGGATAAATCGCAAAAAAGTTCTGTACCCTGAGGACCGAATTTGATAGGTTTTATATCGAGCACCCCACCTGGTTGTCGGAGGGCTGTTAATTCAGCGTCTGTACTCTGTGAAGTAGCAATAGCTGCGTAATCAATCGAGTCAGGTAAATTAATTTCGGATAATCTGGAAAAAGCATCCGCTACAACATTTCGCTCACCCTGAATGTAACGAATGTTTGATCATTTGATCATTTTTGTCGCACCACGGTCATTTTCTGCACACGAGGGCTAATTAGACCGGGACCTACAATTTATTGCCGATTCCGAACGGCAGGCTTGTTTCTTATACTCATCGAGAGGTTGGTACGCTAACTCCTCGATGGGGGCCCCCTGCGGTAGCAATTTTTTGCTGCGGTCAAGTCGCCATTTTTGTTGTACCCCTGTGCCAGGAAAGTTTACTGACAAGGACGAACCGGGTATCGAACTCGTGACACCTCTAAACATCCTTTGGTACTTTAGGCGAGTATCTTATCGACCGGGCTACCGCGCCCTGTAACGAATGTCCGTAGAAAATTGTGATATATACTCTAAATGACGTCGTTGTCTGGGAGAGCTGTTATCATTAACTTTGTGAAAAACATAAGTTAGAGGCCTATGATCACTGTAGATCGTAAATGGTCTGCCTTCTAACATGTGTCTGAAATGTTTAATAGAACTATAAACCGCAAGCAACTCGCGATCATAAGTACTATAGTTCTTTTCAGTTGTCGTTAACTTTCGAGAAAAAAATGAGAGTGGTTCGACGACACCATCGAAAGTTTGTTGTAAAACAGCTCCGAGAGCGAAATCTGATGCGTCGACTGTCAACGAAAGATGAGCATCATGTTTAGGATGAGCCAAAAGCGTTGCATTGGTAATAGCATGTTTACACGTTTCGAAAGCAGCAATAGTTTCCCCCGACCAGGCGATGAGAGATTTATCTTTTTTCTTCTTTCCTTTGCACAAATCGTGTAAGGGAGCCTGGTCAGATGCTGCGTTTTTTAAGAAACGGTGGTAAAAGTTGAGAATTGCTAGAAATCTTCGAAGTTCATCAACCGTTTTTGGTTGCGGATAATTACGAAGAACGTCGACTTTTTCTGGCAAAGGAGAAATGCCATTGCTGTTAACCAAAAATCCTAAGAACTCTATCTCAGATTTCCCAAATATGCATTTATCAGGATTAAGAATTATACCAAAACTGTTTAAACGTTCAGAAACCAATTCTAGATCTTTAAGATGTTCTTCTTCTGTTGCTGATGCAACTAGTACGTCATCTAAATATGCATAACAGTTCAAGTCTCTTAAGACAATATCTATGAACCGTTGAAATGATTGTGCCGCATTAGACAATCCAAAACACATATATAAGTACTCATAAAGTCCGAATGGGGTAATAATGGCAGTTTTTTCAACAGACTCGGGATCTAAAGGTATCTGATGATAAGCCTTAACCAAGTCCAATTTAGAAAAAATGTTTTTTCCCTGCAGACCGTAACTGAAATCATGAACATGTGGTATAGGATATCTGTCTGGACACGTTATAGAATTAAGTTTTCTGTAATCCCCACATAAACGGTATTCTCCATTACGTTTAGGAACAATGTGTATCGGGCTTGCCCATGGACTTTTTGAAGGTCTCAGTATGCCCTGACCCATTAGCGTTTGAACTTCACGCTTTGCAATAGCAAGTTTCTCTGGAGAAAGTCTGCGGGCTTTGGTAAAGACAGGAGAACCTTTAGTAGTAATGCAATGTGTAACGCAGTGTTTTTTAGAAGTAGCCCCAAGCATAGAAGGATTCGTTAGATTAGGAAATTTAGATAAAATTTTCAAGTAGGGCGAATCTCCACTAATGGTCTTTAAGCCTAATGTAGGGCAACTGGCATTGCTACATTTGATTGAAAGTGAAGTCAAACTGTCAATCAAACGAGACTTTTTTACGTCAACTAATAGACCATAATGTTCTAAGAAATCAGCACCTAATATCGGGCGATTAACATCAGCTATAACGAAGGACCATCTAAATAATCTGCGTAACCCTAAATCCACTGATAAAGATTTGCAACCATACGTAGAAATTTTAGTATCATTAGCTGCGTATAGCGAAAAGTTTGTATCTGCTGCTTTATGTACCTGTGTATCTCGTGGGAAAACCGAAATGCTAGCGCCTGTGTCCACTAAAAAACCAGTACCGGATTTTCGATCATGAACAAAAAGGCGAACTAAACGCCGGCCATCACCTGCTGTCGCCAAAACAGATGGGCCAGTTAGTTTTCCGACCAATCACAGGGTTTAATGCATTTTGATGCTTTTCGACCGAATTTGAAATGGTACCAACAATAAGGTTTACGTTTGGGTGTACCATCACCACTAGACCTCTCTCTAGACCGAGAATTTGAACGAACTCTTCCCTTTTTGTTAAAATTTTTCTCTCTATAGCGGGATAATCGGTCAACAGCAACGGTCAAAGTCGAAATTTGACTTTGAAGTGATTGCAAGCTGATGGTTTCATTACGGCTGACCTCAGAAATAGTCGGTGTGTGCCCAGTGACTTCGGTAATTTTATCTGCCATTTCTGCTAAATCCGGCAATGTATCCTTACTAACAGAAAGTATCTGCTGTGTATGGATAGGCAAACGTTGTAACCAAAGGGTTTTAAGCACTTCATCTGAAATTTTCTTGCCAGCTAATGTATGCATCTCATGCAACAACTGAGAAGGTCGCTTATCCCCAAGAGTGAGCTCTTGGAGTAGAACTCGTAAGCGGGAAGTTTCCGACAGTGAAAACTGTTGACAAATGCGTGTTTTTAACTGGTTGTAAGAATCGTCTGTAACAGGAGCTCTGATCAAATCGCTAACATATGATAACACTTCAACATCGAGAGCTGTCACAACACAGTGAAATTGCGTTTTAGGATCAGTAATTCCGGCAATTTTAAAGTTCGATTCAATCTGAAGAAACCAAAGATCGACATCGGATTTCCAAATCGAAGGCGCGCGAAAAGAAACACGCGAAAGTTCTAATTCAGAAGACATACCTGTTTCTTCGGTAGCGTTCGGCATATCCAAAAAAAGTTCAGCACAATCCTGGAAGAGAACTGAGGAGATGCCCCCCTCAATCAGTCAGCAAACGCACCACACACAGGGATAAAAAGAAGAAAGGCAGATATTACGAAGCGAGAAAGTACTTGTTTTCGTCTGCTTTCGAGTTCGTGGCTGTCAAACATCTGCTTTACACGGGTCACCAGTACTATGGTGATGCTAGTGCTGGTGGATGTGTCTGGTTGTTATTTCGGAAACATACAGTCATGACTCCTTTCTTTTTTTAGTTATTTAATAGAAGAGAGAGAGACTTTTAGGACATGTTCGGTCGACAGTTGGAGCCAGACTGAACTCCAATACAAGAACACACTAGATAATGCCTAGCTAGTAAGTGGCATAAAAAATATAATAAAAATATAAAAATTGTACAAGACAAGTAGCGCCACAATTATGACGTCTGCCGCAGCAACGACAATCCGTGCCGCATCGGATATTGTTGTTGGTACATCCGCTGCGCTAAGCGCCCATTGCCATCTCCCCGACCGTCAATCAGATGCATATCAGTGTATTCCTCGTTCGTGTAGTCAGCCATCGCAATACTCATTGAAATAGACAACTAAATGCTACATGTGCTTAATAATGCAATAGCGCTGATTTACGTCGTCCGCAGCGCGTGATCCTACCCCAGCGCATGCGTTTCGCGACGGTGCTTACGTCAAATATGGTGAGTGAAGCCCACCTTTCGTCTCCTCTGGACTCGGAGCGAGCCTGCATGCGTTTTTCGCGATTTCCATCCTCTCAACTTGGTTTGCGACAGACACCATGCTCCATCGCAAGTTTTGTTCCTCTTGATGTCTGGAGGGTTTTTCTTTCGTTCTTACGAATAGTTTTTCAAGGCCGTGAATGCGTTACTACTTCTTCAAGGGGCGTATAAAAGACGAATTATTCATTCAGTCTTTTCCTTTCATAAGAGCTGAATATTTTCTTTCAGGGCTCCTCATTTCTAAAGAGCTGAATATTTTCTTTCAAGGCTCCTCATTTTTAAAGAGCTGAATATTTTCTTTCAGGGCTCCTCATTTCTAAAGAGCTGAAAATTTCCTTAAAACCGTAATCACATGTTCGAATGATATGTAAAAGCTGGATTATTTCTGAGATGATTTTTCCTTTCGTAAGAGCTGAACTACTTATTCGAGGACCCTTCCTTCTAAAACATTTCCTTAGAGTGAGGTGAAAGCGTGATAGGTCCTTATACTTGATATACTCTTCAAGGTCCGTGAAATAAAATACAAAATTGTAATTACTTTTTAAAGAAAAAAGCTGAATTATTTCTGTGACGAACCCGAATTATTTCTTCGAGTGCTCTTCATTTCCTAATAGCTGAATAGTTCTAAACAGCTCAATTAGCTCTTCGCAGGAGCTTAATTATATTTCCCCAAGTGTAGTGTAAAATGCTTAAACTCATTTTGGATATAAATACGTAATATTATACATTATTACACAACATTTTGAACGTCCGTGTAAAAGCTGAATAACTTTTCCCTTCGATTGCCAAAATATAGATGCAAGACACGAAATCGACTTAATTTTCGCGAGCCGGATAAAAACTTCGATTTGGCCGGATCGGCCCGGAGAGGACCGGAGTTTTATCATACACGGATATCGCTATAATTTCCGGAATTAAATGTTATTCTTGTTCAACGAGAAACAAACAAAAAAATGGTTCGTATTCTCGTGCCAGAGAAAGAGAAATAAAATTCTACAGCCCTACACCGTTGTATCTGAATAGTTTCCATCTTGACGTTCCAAGTTTTTTGGTTCTGGTCCAGGAACGTGTCCTCGGATACCCATTCCCGGAGAATGTGTGGTAGTGGTAGTTGTTGTTGTTGTGTGAAAAATGCATTTCCTCCCCAAATAACTCGTTTACCTGCACACAAAAATAGGGGGTGGGGCTCCAAACACGCGCTTGCATTTTTTTTTTTCAGGAGAGAACATGGGGGGGTAAAACATGAATACAATATCATCGTATTAGCATAATAACTCTTTGCATGTAGATATAATGGTGGATAATGGGATCCCGAACTCTTAATGCAAATAACGTGTCTCTCGGGTACAGCGGAAATATTTACCTCTTTGAATAAAATAATGCATGAAAAACAAGTAAATTTTCCATTTATTTTTATATATAACGCACACATCTCTTGACGATGTTAATACATTTTTTGAAAAACTTAGTTCTTATCATGAAACAAATTATTATTCGTTACTGTACACTAAGCCATAAGTGTGCAGATTCTGGACAAATCTGGATTATTCGAATCTCTGTATCCAGAGAGATTTCAGTAATTTGAAACTAATGAATACATGTATTTAAATTTAATTTATCCGTGTTTCTCATTTTAATTTGGGCCCTATATAAGACGTGATTCAGCCAACAACCATTTCATTCTGTTTTTATAAGCACCCCCTTCTGAAGATTTAAAATTTATTTTCATATGATCATCCAGAAAATGTATATTTCATTTTTTATACTACCTCCGAAGATAGAAGTCTGTTTTCGTGCAACCGTTGAAGATTTAATTCTACATTTATTCGGACCGCGGAGATTTAATTCTGCTTTAATACGGCTTTTCAAAGGTTTAATTCATTCTGCTTTCTATACAGCCCTGGAAGATTTATTATGCCATTCAGTTCTGTGATCATACGACAAACGTACATAGTTGAAATTCAGTTTCTAAACGGACACGATAAAGATTTTGTTTTGTTTTTATACGGTCATCGAAGATGCAATTCAGTTTTTATACTGCCTTCAAAAATATTTAATTGCGTTTTCATAACACCATCGACGATTTAATTTAATATTCATACGGCCATCAAATATTTTAGTTTTTGTGCTGCAGGCCATGATTTAATTCCGTATAAGGTCATAAAAGATCCGATTCTGTTTTTTTATACGGTCTTCGAAGATCTAATTATGTTTTTGATTTCAACACATTTAATTTTTCCAACATTATTTCTCTTATTAATTTTTTGCCGGACCGGTAATTATTTGTCCTGTCTATGTAAATTTTTATGGTCTGCAAATTTATTTCTCTTATTTATTCATACCTCTCCTAACGGACACTTTTCTGATCCATGGTCACGTGTAACAGGGCTTCAATGTACTTCATTCCCCGTTAACGGACGCTCTCGATAGCGGACAGTAAACTCAGGCAACCTCTAATTTTTTTTCCAAACTCTAATTTATTCATTTTTGATCACAAGCCAAGAATTTTCCATATCAATCCCGCAAATATGATAAATCGCCAATTAATTACCTAATTACCTGAACTATAACTATTGAACACGATGATGAACTTGAATGGTAATGTGGGGTTTTGTTCGCCGATACATGTGAGGAGAGCCAACATTACAAGACTGGTAATGTTATGATTGTTTTTATCTTCTTCACACTTATTTTAATTTAATGTTTACTGCAAAATATGTGCAGCGCACGTATCATGTACGGGAAAAATAATTAATCGGTTTTACGAAGAGAAGAAAGGTTATAACTTTTTCCATAAAAATATCATTCCAACTTTATTTGGGAAATTATGCATAATCGCCGATGAAAGTGCTAAATGTAGTGAAATTAAATCGACAATTGTTATCGATTGGTGATTATTCATAACCAACGGTGTAACACTTTTTATCAGGAACCAATTGCGACCAACGACAAACGTCGTATAAATGCGAAAGTTGTCGTATACACGAGGTCGCACTGTACATCATACCTCCCTATTAGTGGACAAAATTTTGGTCCCATGTGTGTCTGTTATCGAGAGGTTCTACTGTATTTTTAGCCGGAACGCAAATAATCGCTGTTGTTAAGGGGGTTGGGGCACGCCAATTTTCCAAAACAACACATTTGCAACTTTTTCAATTTTTTAATGCTATGAAATTTTCTGCATCTAACTATGTTAAAGTTTTTGTTCTACCTGTACCAAAAATATTTTTAAATGTTTTAGTATAAACTTGCTGGTAGGCATTACACATACTAATGTTTTTCATTAAATTAATCTTTTTTCAAAACTCAGTTTTTTTGTTAGTAAGGAACATTTTTTCAAACACCACTCATTCAAATGTCTTGAAACTTCGTGTGTCTCTCATCACTATGGTGTTACGTATTTTAACATGAGGATTTTTTAATAAAATTATTTAGAAAACATTTACAGCACAAAATATGAGTAAATTTTGGTGATTTCTGAAAAAAAAATACATATTGTTGGAGTTAAAATTCGATAAAAAAAATAACAAACTATTAAAATCCTAAAAGCTCGTGCTAAAGTATACAATATCATAGCGTTGAGAGGCACACAAAGATTCAAGACATTTTAATGAGTGGTCTTCGGAAAAATGTTCCTTATCTAACAGCAAACTTAGTTTTGAGAAAAACGCATTTTAGTGAAAAACTTTAGCATGTGTATAACGCCTGCCAGCAGTTTATATTAAAATATTTAAAAAATAATTTGAGTACAGGTAGAACAAAAACGTGAACACAGTTAAACGCAAAAAATTTTATACCATTTAAAAATTGAAAATTTGGAAAATGTCTTTATTTTTCTTTTGCAAATTTGCGTCCACGAACCGCCCAATAATGTGCTTCTTGTCGGTCTGCTAATCATTTCTCTTATGTTATTTTTTTTAATTTTTTGGAATTCCACAAATTCATTTTATTGTTTATTTTGTTTTCCGGTCCGCAAATCATTTAGTAGCCACCAAATTTTCAAATCACATCAGGAATTGGTAAAAAAAAAAATGGAATATACGTTAATCAACGCGGTTCATTCCAAGCCCAAGATATCACAAAAGCACTTAATGCCGCTCCTGCTCCGATAAAACGCATTTTAGCATTTTTTTGTCAAAATAACTTTCGTTAAAACGCCTTTGATTGAAGCATTTTCTTTTTCCTTCATGAACCCATTTCTTTATACTCGGACAAAGTAAACGAACCATAACATAATAATAAAGCTTTGAAAAATTGGGTCGCCATCTCGGTTTTTTTTTGTTGTTTTTCTCTCTCCCCGTTTCCTATTTTTAGGTGTCTTCGAGTGAAAATTAAGCAACATGAAATATCTGGAGAGAGATTTTCATTTTTAATGCCGTAATGTCATTTTAATGATGTTAAAGTCGGGAAGTGTTAAAGTGCCATAAAGTAGAACGGCATCCCGCCGCCATTTGCTTACTTATTAGGCTGATATTCTTATCGGCGGGTCGCCTCGTGTTTCGCTAAACAGCCATTAAAAATTTCCTCTTAAGATAGTAATTCGATGAGGTGTTTATTCACTTCGAGTGGCTTTTTTTAAAATCTTAAGAAAATAATTAAAGGATATTTTAACATTTTTTTGAAATTTCTTTTGATTTGTTATGTAATTTGGATGGTCGACTGGTGTGAATTGAATTATACGCGTGATAAAAATTTCGTTTCCTCGCGTCAATCGATATTCTGGAGGTCGAATCTGTGACACTGAATGAATGAAGACCAGAACTTTGCCACTGGACATATTCCTCTGCCGATGTCTCTTCCAGCCCAGATTCGTGGCAGAGTCCGGAACACTTTATTTTGTGTCAGAAAAAAACATACAAAATGTTTACAACATATTTTCCCCGGCCAATTGGAGGAAATACTGTCGCGATTAACAAATTTTGTAGTCATTACTGACTAGATGGGGTTGGGTGTTGAAGAAAAGTTTCGGTGTTACGTTAAGGCAGATGAATGTACACATATTAGGATGGAAGTATATTTTAAAAGCAATTGAGGGGGCTCCAATGTCATCTCATCTGTTATTTTACACTTGCCATATTATATACACAGGGTACAAAAAAAACAAAAAAAAAACGAAATAAGAATCTTATTGTGAAATATAAAATACCCATCGGAGCGAGTCATTAACACCTAAAATGTGCCATTAACTCGCTTAACACCTTACTGTTGAGCAAATGGGTTTGATAACTTGGAATCTGTGACTCTTTAAACGGAATTGTTCTTACGAGCAATTGTAAATAATGTACTGAGAAGTAATTAAAAACGCTTATTTTAGAAATCCCATAAGTGTAAAATTTCAAATTTTGGGACGTTTCAGGAAAAACCTTGAAATGAAAAAATTCCTGAATGTGAAGGACGGTTCTATACATAAAATGGAACCGTGATATGTGTGTACATTCATTAACCCTTTCAGCGGTAATCTCGTGACATCTCATCAAACTTGGCCCGCTTTATTTCTGTCCACCCGAAATAACTCGACAATTTTTTTTTCTTATTTTACTTGACCCTCTATAGCAGGTGCGGACAACCCCGAGCCTACGGGCGAAATGCCGCCCCCGCCAAGGGGTTCCCATCCGGCCCGCGAAAGTTTTTCCGGTAAAAAAAGAATCAATGCAAATAACACGATGAATACGTAGGCTGAGTATATCCCAATTATATAATTACGATATATATCCGGAAAAACGTTGTCAAGGCAAGTTAAGTTGTTATTTACCGCCATAAAATGGCAAAGGAAGGTAAATTTGCCATATACAGCCAAAAATTTGTCAAAGCCAAATGAAGTTGCAAATTACAGGCGAAAATTTTTTTTCAAAAGGCAAGTAGTAAAGCTGTGAATTACAGTCGGAAAAATTATCGAAGCCATGCAAAGTTGTGCGCGACCGTTGCCACAGTGGTGGTCGGCAGAAGTTGGTTTCCTGTGCTTAACAACTTCGAGGCGCAAATGCAAGCCGACCTCTCCATTATAAAGTTTCGCCACAGAGAACAACTGACCTACAAGGATACAACTATTCAGTCATAGCACTTCACTCATGGTTTGGAGAATCGATGGCAGATTGCAGCAAAACACATGACAAGCATTACACACAAACAAACTTCACGTCGGGTTCAATATACGTACATGCACATTCCAGCATGTACCAGTTGATTAGAAATTCTGTAGAGAAATATGGACAAGGTGCATGTGTGATTTAGTTGGAGTAGTAAAGTTGGTAAATATCGCTAAGATTGCAGAAAAATCACCAAACGTGGGAAATTATGAAATAGTGCACGTGAAAATGCAGCTTACCATAAAACGTATATGTTTGACAAAGATTTGAGACGAACATATTTATTTGACTATAATTAATTATGACAATTAGTCATAATTATCACAGTACAATTTATCAGTTATGAAAATACTCTTAATCCTTAGTTTAAGAAATTTATTTAAAACTTGTTGAAAATAAGGAAAAAAAACGGGATATTTTTTTTAATAAAAAATTTGGTCAAAACTATGGGAATGCCTCGTAAAATACGGGTCATATGGTCACATTTTATATGCAAGTTACTGGCCTGCAATCTGACCGACTGACTGGATTTCTTGTGCACAACTGATCTATAAACATTAAAATCAACGGCAAAAACTGTTTTCTCTTAATTAAACATTTCAGTTAATTTATAAATGCGCTCTAGTTAATTAAATTGCTGTGTTGATGCAACATCAGAAACATGCCAAAAGCACCAATTTACGTCTGTTTTCGTAAAAAACAAAATTCAGTAAATACAAATACAACGGTCACAACAATGAAATTGCCCAAAGAGGTTGGCTGAAAAATTATGCCCATAAAAATATGGATGTCAAATACAACCGAAATACAGCAACCCAGTATAAGAGCATATTCAGTCGACGCTAGATATAACGAACCCCTCAGCCCCGTCGAAAAAGGACGTTATATTGGAAGGGTCGTTGTATCGAAAGAAAAAAATATATATGGTAGTAGTTATATATGGAAGCTTTTGGGACTTTATTGGACGTTGTAATGGAATGGCCGCTGTATCGTGGGGTCGTTATAACGAGCATCGACCACAACACTAAACAAAGTAATAACTGATAATGCAGTCGAATCCCGTTATAACGAATTCCAACAGACTGGAGTAGTAACGAAATTTCGTTATAAAGGAACTCAAGGTTTTTGCATTGTTCCTATGTAAAGTTATCTAGGAGATTAGAAAAAGTGTTCGTTAAAACGAGATTTTTGCTATAACGGTATTCGTTAAAACGGGATTCGAATGTACATAATACGGTTTTATGTTTTATGTGGGTGACTCGTAGAGTGTTCAATTTTAGAATGGACGTAGAATTTTTATCCCTTTCGGACACTTTTCATGTATCAACCCGAAAATTGAAAAACCTGAAATAAATATATTGTGAAAAAAATTCCAGCAAATTAATTTGCTGGCATCAACATGTGTACTCCAGTATATTTTCTAGAAAAGAAATACCATATAATACGACATTTTTCAAATAAATCTATCGTCGCGTGAGACACAAAATGTCTCAAAGCTATATAAAATACCATCTTTTCGAAATTCTCCCTTTGATCTCTTTAGAATGTTTTAAGGCTCCTCACTATTTAACGAGAGACTTATCTCCATCTTTCACAAATAACAAAATTTAGGAAATGCTCCACGGAAAAATAATCAAACGCATCAGTAAACCGATCACGAGAAAAGTCAAGATTATAATCCGTTTCCATCTATTTTGGTGGAGATTGGGGGAGGGGGGTAACGTTGTTTGCGCTCTAAGAGAATACGGCGAAAGATATCGTTTCGTCAAATTCCGGATACGAGATCGATCGAGATTGTATTCGTCTCTCTCCAAGCGGGAGAAAAAAATTATTAGAAATATTTTAAAATAAATGATTCGCATAGACGACAGTGACGTTTTAAGCGAAGACTGGAAAATGCTAATCAATTCGGATAGAGAGAAAGAGAGAACGAGCGAGGTCGCATTATAACTTGGTGTGGAAAAATGTTTTCTCGCGACATAGTGACTACGGTATCGGTTTGATCCGAAATCCGAAAAAGTTAGTTCCGACGGCGCCATTTAAACATTTTCCCGAAGATTCCGACAGAAAAAACAAAAAAGTAGAAGTAGAAGCCAAATGAAAGAGAGCTTAGAGAAGCGGGAATCGGAAATCGAACCCAAGTTCGTTTCTCCTCATCTACTAGATTAGCGGGAAAAATATCCGGTTTTTTTCCCCCCGTTTGATGGTATACAGTAGTATATATACTACGGGTGTGCATGTTCTGTGCTGACGCGGCGTGAAGAGAGTTCACGAATATTCTATGAAAACTCTGGGATCGAAAAAATTCCCTACTATTGAAAATTCATTCATCATGCGTTCGTCATGTTTTATCAAGTCTGGGAAAAGAATATAATTTATAGATGGATGGACTCTCATCGGCGTTCATGAACCCACGATGTGTTTCACAGATTGTTTAAAAGCCAAAATTACGAAATGAGAATAAAATCATAACAAAAATCCGGAGATAAAGATGTACAAGATTCATTGAAAGACTGGTTATTTGTAGAAATGAAGATTACAAGGAAGAAAATTCATCACTGCCCCCACGGGGACCCGAACCCCGGTCTCGTGCTTGCCGGACGAGTGCTCTACCATCTAATAGGTCACCAGATGGTCTATGTCATTCACGAGCTATTAGTTGATTTCTGCCGCCGTCCATGTCCGGAGCCTTTGAACATATATACGCTGCAAAGTTGAAATATTCTATCTGATTCCATAGATGGTAGAGCACTAGTCCGTCAAGTGAGAGACCGGGGTTCGAGTCCATGTGGGGGGGGCAGTGATGAATTTTCTTCCTTGTAATCATCACAAATAACCAGTCTTTCAATGAATCTTGTATTAACAAGTAGAGAGGATATTTCATATTTCTATATACACTCAAACCCGTTTTTGTGCGGTGGATAGGGACCGCGTAAAAAAAGTCTCACGTAGAAAATAACTCAAAATCTTAAGAAATAACTAGAAATTGCTTTTTCAAACGAAACCAAATCTCGCCAAACCTTTTGGAATCTGATTTAGAAAATACACATGCGAACATTTTTAAATATTTTATTTGCATATGTACTTATTTTACACATACAGAACTGTTCAAAATGTATAACCATTATCCTTCGTAGTCCGGCAATACGCGAATTCTCTTGTGGTAAACTGGTTCAAAATCACTTTCGTCACTTGAAGATACTACCTCGCACTCGTTTAGAGCTGACTTTTTTTCAGTTACCCAATAGTCGGTGATCAGTTTTTGCGACGACTGTTGTTTCACTAGACGCTTGTATATGTCTCGGTAGCCAGATATACAAGATTGAAGCTCCTTTTGGAATTTTGAAGTTCTTTCAGAATTGGCATCGATTGCAAGAAAATGACCTAATTTACTGCAAAGTTGGAGTCCTGCATAGATTTTATCTGTTGTCATATCATCGGGTTCTTCTTGCCCATCAGTAACATCTGTTACGTAATTTATGATGTCACCATCCCTTACGGTTTCATCCTGAATCATTTCGACAAGATCATTTTCACTGAAAGTATTAAAACCTCCGCCGATGCCATGTGCTAGCGTAACGATGTGATGAAATATCAAAAATCGAAAAAACCAAATGGCCGATCATACCTACTAATTTTTTTTATTGATAACTTCGTCAGTTGTGTTCTAATTTGATTGAAATTTTCATAAACCGCACAAAAACAGGTTTCAGTGTAGATGTAGCATAAAATTTTTTCAAAGTATCCTCCCATTGTTCAGACACACACAATCCCCCTTTTAAATGTCAGAATGTTTTTCCTCGAAGCTGCCTCAGTGAACCCCGCACAGCTGAAATAACGTCATTATCTTCACTAACCCCTTCTGTGGCAATTATAAATTACTAAACCTCCTTCGAAATGTCATATCTTTTTTAATGAAGTAATCTTTCCTCCGATTTTCAGCAGGTGTAAACTGAAGGGTATAGGGAAGAGTTTCACATTGAGAAATATCATTTTTATATGCCAAAGATCTGGGCCTGCCAATACTGGAATAGGAGGCTTTCACGGAGACGAGATATTTCGTCATTGCCATTAAAGGGTTTTCTGTGCCAGTTAGAAATACGCCCATTCTGCGGACACTTCTCCCGCTTAAGCCTCGAACAAATATTTTGCGATGGTTCCCCAATTTTTCATTTTTGAGGTGTGTAATGAATGCGAAACCCAATTTGGTTAATTTAAGATAATTTCTCAAAAATTAAATATTTAATTATTCAATTATGAATATAAACGTATCACTATTAGTGTTCGCGCAGTTTAAATACCTGGTTTTAATCTTGTAGTATTTTTACCTATTCTCTCTCCATACTACCATGATATTGTTCATTTATATATATATATGGATGGAAGAAATTTTCGCCCTGTTAGGTTATGCGTTCGAGAGCACTTTTCTATAAAATGGCACGGGAGTGAACTTAAATAACATAGAAAAAGTGTCCCAAAATAGTAAGAACAATAATGGCGTTTGGACTACCTATGTGGTTTTCTATGAAAAAAACAACTTTTTGTGGCAAATTTTAAGCAAAATTCATTTGATATTCCAAACACTATAGCAAAAAATTATATGAATGGAATGTTTTGCCATTTTCAAAGTACATTTAGCTAGTAATACAGGTTATGAGCTAAGGATTGTATGTTATGCTCATAAGTTACATTCAAATGTGTTAATGTGCGTGAGAATTTTTTTAAATCCCATCCTATCTATCATCTATAAAACATTGTGACTACACAAATATATGTGATATAACTTAGTTTGATTTACAACCTCAAAATGCATAGCAGAATAATATATATGTAAAGTTCGTAATGATGAAATGAACAGATTTTTAGAAATCACATGATTCAAACTCAAGTAAAATGTCAAAAGTAGCATTCTTCGTAAACACGTTTAAAATTTTCATTAACAGATTATTTGTATGTAATAACTCAACACTAGTGTAGACGTAACTTCAAAACTAAGTGTCATATAAGCAAACCAACATTTGTTTTGGAATCAAAACAAACCGGGCTTTCATACAAAATAAAAATAAAAAATAAAAATCAATATTTGCTTCTAAAATTGCGTTTTCAACGTAGTCGGATACCTTGAGTAATTTCGCGTCATTTGAATTTTTTTGTAATTGAAAGTACGCTTTTGAAGTCAACGTTTGTATCCGCATCGCATACAATTCGGGACAGCATGTATTAGCATGTACTTATCTTATTTCAATATATTTAAAAAAAATATTTCCATCTCCTAAAACATAGCGTTTGTAAAGTTCAGAAATGACGGATAGAACCATCTGTTACCGCCCACGAATAGAACTCACCATGCGGTGAAAATCCTACCAAGAGACTTCGGATTTTTCGAGTATAACACGCGCTCCAACTTCGATAATCCTCAACCACAACAGGGAAAACCCTCCGGAATATTGTTAGGCTAATTTTAATCCTTTCAGCGAAAACGGACAGTTGTTGTTTCTCCTCTCATATAACGAACTAATACTTGGTCTCGTAAAACAACAACAACAATAAGCCACTAGAAATGAATGATTTTAAAAAGTTCGCGTTGGGCATCAAAACATCTAGCCTATTGCGTTGTAGCGTGTGTTTCGAACGTAAAACTCTCTCTCTCTCATCTACAGCCCTAACCTTTTGCATGTTTTATTGATGGCGGGTTGCGCTCGCGATAGTCGTTATGCATAGTGTATACTTACAGCACATACTTTTTGGTAAAAGTGGAAAGAAGAAGAGAGAGATAGCGGTGGCTCAAAACAGTAATATTCGTGGAAGCTTTTAGCTTTTCCAGTTACTACAACGTACTGCGGATGTAAAAGGGGGATAGTTGAAGGTGTTCGTTTAAGTAAAACTCATGTTCCACTCATGAGTTATTAATGGTTTTCATTAAATATTCCGAAAGAAACGCGGGAGCTTTAGCTGTCGAAAATTCCTGCCATAAGCCGATGCATTTTTCATGTGGAGGACTTTGAAAAATTTTGTTGTTGCTACTTTGTTTGGCATTTGTTTAATGCTAATAAAGAAGCTGCATATTTTTTTATTATTAGTATTATTTGCCTAATGTAAACATTCCAAGTAATTAGCATACAATACCCCAGAACTATCGCTTTCGTTAGTGTCGAAATATCGCATGACTGTTTTTTTTTTAACCCAAACTACACCGTTATGAGAACATTGAGGTTCAATTAATGCAGTGTAATTAACAGATACGTCCGTGCTGTTTTCACTTAAAATCCCGTGTGTGTGTGTGATGCGATAAAAAGAACGAATATAACTAAACTATTTAAGAAGAAAAGTATAGAGAGATAAGATGTTACTTGTGTGCTGGGTACGTATTCATGATTTTCGAATAACATTAGATGTCTGTAAAATACAATTTGTAACGAAATTCTGTTGAGTGCAAGATTTGTTCGTTCTACGATCATTCTAAAATACGTCAAAAAGGAAGTTGAAAGAACCACCACATGATCCTCGAAAATAATTGTAAGTTATGCTTAATTTATTTTAACAGTGAATTCAACCATAGCCCACTAAACAATTAAGGCCCTCCAACTCAGAGCGTCACGTGACCTGACGTCATTTTACCCGTCCCAGCGTCCGGTAGCTGCTTGTGGGAAGGAAGAAGACATTCGCCATGTATAGTAGTACTAAATAGATAGTTTCAGCGTGATTTTTTCCTTCGTTTTTTAAAAATGCCTGACCGTTGTTTTGTAACTTCTTGCCATTCCAATTACGACGGAACTACGGAATACTTTTCCGTGTTCCAATTTCCGAAGGAAAAAAAATTGAAAGAGATTTGGATCAAGAAGATTCCTAGGAATGACTTATTGCCCACACACCGTAGTGTAGTATGTGAAAGGCATTTCGCAGAAGAATGCATCGTACGTTTCGATGAATTCGTTTCTAATGGTGAACTGGTGAAGTTGAAAAGACGTCGACCAAAACTAAAAGTGGGATCTGTGCCGACCATCTTTCCCGGTTGCCCATCGTATTTATCTACCACTACTACTCAACCTAGAGAAAGTAGAGACAGTAAACTGAGAAAAGCTGACGAAACCAATCTCAGCAAATTTGTTTGCAATGATAAAATTGCGAACTTTGAAGATTTCAATTCTACATTCTCCAGCAAGATCCAAGTGCCAGACAATGTTTTGGTGTTCAAAACCAGTGAGTCATGTGTTTGCATTTTGTTTATGTGTTTCAATGACATACCAAAAGTAAAAAAAAGTATAAAAGTATCGTCATCTTTAAATGTGCAGGTTTTTGTTGGGGAAAATAAATTGGATGACAAACTTTATTGCCATTTGTTAAATGATGGAAAACTTTCTTTTTGGAGTCAATTAGAAAATTTACTTTCAATTGTGAGGAATAGCCAGGTGAACTATGCTGAACCGAATAGGTATGAAGCAGCATTAGAAAGTCTCCAACTCCTAGCTTCTGAGAATACAGATAATCCAAAAAATCGCCATATCAAGTTTCTATATGAACAGCTCTTGTTGTTTTCAAAAGATAAACACGGCCACAGGTACAGTACTGATGTATATTATTTTGCTTCCAATCTGTACACTGTATCTCCAGCATGCTATAAAGCACTATTAAATTCTGATGTTTTAACACTGCCATGCATTAGCTCTCTTAAAAAATTGATGAATGTTCTAAGTTTGAATGGTTCCCCAATTAATAAGGATAATATTGACTATGTCACATTGAAATGTCAAAAGCTTGGAGATGAAGAAAGGTTGGTGAACCTACTAATAGATGAAATTCACGTGAAGCCAAAAGTGTGTTTCAAAGGCAAAAAAATCATGGGTTATGCTGAAAATGAAAAAAATAAAGAAGCCACATCTGTTCAAGCATTCATGATAGCTTCAGTTTTTTCCTCCTACAAAGAGATTATAGCTCTTGTGCCTGTATGTAAAATGTCTGCAGAAGATCTTTGTTTACTTGTTAAACAAGCTCTGGAATTACTTTTTAGAGCTGGTTTTGAAGTCTGTGCCCTTGTTTCAGATAACAACAGTGTAAATAGAAAGATGTTTACAGCATTGGCCAATCTTGAGAACTCCACATATGTCAACAAAATACCACCTACAGTTATTGCCAACCCAATAAATGGAGCTGACCTCTTCTTACTTTTTGATGCAGTGCATATACTGAAATGCATAAGAAACAATTGGCTAAACCAATTAGATGCTGACAAAACATTTGTTTGTCCAGATCCTTCAGGAGAAAAAGAACTAATTAAACCTCGCTTTGGATTATTAAGAAAAATTTATAATGAGGAAAAATCATGCACTATAAAATATGCATTCAAATTGAATGTTAAGTCATTGTATCCGACAAGCATGGAGCGACAAAATGTTCTTCCCGCAGTGAACATATTTCATGAATCAAATTGTGCTGCTCTGCAAAGACTTTCAGAGAAACCTAATTCTGGAATTTTTCAAGTAGATGACACCATAAAGTTCTTGAAATATGTGAAGCGATGGTGGGATATTTTGAATGTATCTCATCAAAACAAAGGCGCCCATACAAGAAATGAAAACTCCTTTCCTCTAACAGCTGAGGATGCTGAAAATTTCATGTTTCTTTCCTCTTTTGCTGAATGGGCCACAAAATGGCAAAACATGAAATTGAAAGCCAGACATGGTTGCCTTTCTCAAGAAACCTTTCTTGCACTCATTCACACCACTTCAACAATCATAGATGTATCCAAGCGATTGCTAAAAGATGGTGCTAAGTATGTCCTGACAACAAAATTCCACACTGATGCACTCGAATTCAGGTTTTCCCAATATCGGCAGTTGTCAGGTGCAAATTACCATGTTTCCCTTCAACAGGTCTTGGAATCTGAGAGAAAGCTTCGTGTGAAGTCAATGTTGAAATTGCATTCCCACAAATATGGAGAAACGTCATTGACATTATTCTTCAGTGAATTCACTAGTGATTGTAAAATGAATGAAACTGACGTTTCTTCTTTTTCACAGGTTGTTGAAGAAGTGGACATGAAAAATATGACAAATTGTGAATCAGACATAATAACATATATTGCTGGTTACTGTGTTCACAAATTGAAATTGACTTGCAACTCATGCAAGGAATTTTTTTCAGGCTCTTTTGATTTGAGTATTGATTTCAATTTGGCACTTTTGCCTTCCGCCATGGAAAGAGAAATTCACTCTGGTTACTTAGACATGATAAATAGAGGAGGAATGAAAATTCCTTCTACTGATATTGTATTTTCTCTTTCTGTTTGTTATGTAATTTTTGAAACCCTTATATCTTCCCGATATGAGAAAGCATTTCTTTCATGTGACATCAAACAGCATTCAGTTTTAGTCAAATTGACTGAATTATATTTGAAAGAATGCCTCATTGTTGACTTGGGGGAAACTTGCCCAGAATGCAATTTTTGTTTCTTTGATGGGATTTCTAAAATCATCAAGAGCTTTGCCAATGTTTGTTTGAATAACTATACAAAAAATAAAAACAATGATGCTACATTTGATAAGTTAAAGGCAAAAAAGTCTGGAAAAGCAACTGCATCTTCTTGCTCAAAAGGTCAAAAAAGAAAAATACAAATATATGAAACTTGATCACTTAATGATTACATTTTGATCACAGACAAAACTTTAGATCTAAATGAATTTAAATTTACAAGAATTTGGTTTTTTATCTATCACGTTGGTGTGCATCAGTAAATATGTGTATATTTAATTATAGTTTATAATTTAGTTAGCTTCAATGTTTTTATCTGTAAATATATGTACCATAGTTAATGATAATTTAGAATTTAGTTATTTTTTATCAGCAAATGTGTATATATGTAAATATCTAATTATAATTTTTATATTAACGAATATTGATGAACATGTGTGCAAGCTACAATTTAGAAAAAATAATTGTAGACAAAGGAAACGTGATCTTAATTTCCTCATCTACAACGTAATATGCACTTGCTCTACAATATACATGTGCATATGTAAATATGTGTACAGTTAATGACAACTTAGAATTTAGTTAGTTTTTATCTGCAAATGTGTATCTGTAAATATGTAAATATCTAATTATAATTTTTATATTAACGAATATTGATGAACATGTGTGCAAGCTACAATTTAGAAAAAATAATTGTAGAAAAAAGAAACGTGATCTTAATTTCCTCATCTACGTAATATGCACTTGCTCTACAATATACATGTGCATATGTAAACATGTGTACAGTTAATGACAACTTAGAATTTAGTTAGTTTTTATCTGCAAATGTGTATCTGTAAATATGTAAATATCTAATTATAATTTTTATATTAACGAATATTGATGAACATGTGTGCAAGCTACAATTTAGAAAAAATAATTGTAGAAAAAAGAAACGTGATCTTAATTTCCTCATCTACGTAATATGCACTTGCTCTACAATATACATGTGCATATGTAAATATGTGTACAGTTAATGACAACTTAGAATTTAGTTAGTTTTTATCTGCAAATGTGTATCTGTAAATATGTAAATATCTAATTATAATTTTTATATTAACAAATATTGATGAACATGTGTGCAAGCTACAATTTAGAAAAAATAATTGTAGAAAAAAGAAACGTGATCTTAATTTCCTCATCTACGTAATATGCACTTGCTCTACAATATACATGTGCATATGTAAATATGTGTACAGTTAATGACAACTTAGAATTTAGTTAGTTTTTATCTGCAAATGTGTATCTGTAAATATGTAAATATCTAATTATAATTTTTATATTAACAAATATTGATGAACATGTGTGCAAGCTACAATTTAGAAAAAATAATTGTAGAAAAAAGAAACGTGATCTTAATTTCCTCATCTACGTAATATGCACTTGCTCTACAATATACATGTGCATATGTAAATATGTGTACAGTTAATGATAACTTAGAATTTAGTTAGTTTTTATCTGCAAATGTGTATCTGTAAATATGTATGTAGTAAATATCTAATTATAATTTTTATATGAACAAATATTGAACATATTTGGAAGCTACAATTTGAAAAAGAAAAATTGTCAACATAAAGAGGCGTGATCTGAACTGCATCTACAATGTAAATGTGTCTATGTAAAATTAAATTATAACCACATGTGCACATTGTAATAAATGTTTATATGTAAAATTAAATCATGTCATTAAATATAAGATGTTTAATTGATGATAATTTAGAATTTAGTTAGTTTTTATTCGTAAATATGTATGCATGTAAATTTTTAATTTTTATTAACAAATATTGATGAACATATGAACAAGCTGACAAGTTGGGAAAGAAAAATTGTAGATGGAAAAGAAACTTGATCTGAATTACTTCATCTACAAAGTAAATATGTGCATGTGTTTTTATTTGTAAATGTATATAGGTAAATTTTTATTTTTATGTAATATCTAATTAAGGTTTTTATTAACGAGCATGTAAGAAAGCTTACAATTGGGAAAAGAAAGATTGTAGGTGAAAAAAACTTGATTGGAATCAATCTACAACGTAAATGTGTACATGTAAATATATGTATATTTAATTATAATTAAGAATTTTATATATCTCTATATGTAGAATTTATGTATCTAAGTATTCACATATGTAAATAGTAATTATCTAATGATAGTGAGAAACCCAATTTGCAAATGGAAGTTTATATACTGAATGAAATGTGGACTTTGCCAATTTCATTCACTATTTTGCATCAAAATTTATTGTTGGAATAAAATTTTGTGTAATATATTCTTCAATGTAAAGAAATAAAAACAGTTTGATGTTTTAAAGTGTTAGTTTTTTTTCCGCAGTTTTTTTCATGGAATGTTTTTTGCAGCTTTTTTTTTAAATTGAGTGATGATGAACATATTTTGAAATATATTAATAAAATGGGACTAAATTTAGTTTCCAAGGTCAAGAATAATTGTGTTAATAAAATTCGGTTGGCCAGTTTCTGATATTAGGATGAAAAATCTCAAAAATCAAGTAATTAAATTTTATATATATCGAAATAGTTTTTATTTTCTTTAACAGCATATTGTTCTTCATGAATAAATACTATAGAGATAATTTTGATTAAAATGTGTTATAAATTTACGAGTAATCATAGTAGATAATTTTCGTATTAATTTCGCTCAAAAACATATTTGCGGATCAAAAATGATGTCATTCCTTAATAAATCTTACTTTATTTAAAAAAAACATTTTTTTAACGGAAAAATATGATAGTTTCTTGATAAAGTGTTAAAAAAAAATTGGATATATATGTGGGCATTTTCATCCAAACTAAACGGAGTTTCTCAAATTGAAACGAGGGATATTTATTTTTTGTATCGCCTAAGAAAGAGCTCCTTGAAAAACCTTCCTATTAGAAGAGCCTTAGCTAAGGGGAAAGACGGAATATGTGACGTCACGCGGAGGAGTTATCTGGCCTTGAATGTCTAGTCGGCCGTGATTCAACCCTCATCTACCTGATTCTTTTTAGAGTTGATAATTTTTTTTTCTTATTTAGCGGCATGTATATAAAGAAAGAAAAATGAATTAAAAAATGTATTTCGAATTGTACTGCCTATACATTAAATTTAGAGAGCCTCAAAAATCATGCAGAAAATGAATGTACTGAGGCATAATATTATTTTCCAACTACATGGCTACCTTCGTTGTGATTCAGACTATAGTTAGAAAAGCATGTGTTGCAAACTTCATGGTAAAAAAAGAGCAGAGTCTCAAAATAGCCAAATCACAGCCACAAGTACTCTCCAACAAAGAGCTGTTGTCGTTGACTGGGATATGTACCAGCAAATTCAAAATATAAAACGGCAAGAATATGACGTCACCCTATATGCAAAGACTATTCTGAATTTCTATCTCTTCAAACTGGCTGCAGTAATGTACCTTGAAAGGTTCCTCAACACATATACGAAATAATGCATTCGAGGTTTAACCCTTCGCGATCGGCAAATTTCTTTGATGTTAGTACCAGCTAGTCGGAGCAAGTTTAGCTTTTCGGAATTATTTCTCCCTAAGAGATTAATTTTGACGAATATATGGATATTAGAAACTACAGAATTTTTTTTATTAAAACTGATTTGTTGTGTAGTACTTATAATACATAAAAGCATAAAAAAAATTTAATTTCTGTAATTTTGTTTGATGAACTCTCGAAATTTCCCACAACATGCGGAACCGACTTCTAACACGACTTGCGAATGCGGCACTGTGACGGCATCGACCGCAAAGGTTTAAATTCTGCGACGGAAACTTTTCCCAATCAAAGAAATAAGTAGTGATTTCGAAAATGGAAAGTAATTAATTTCGACAGCGTTTTGGTAAAATGTAGTCTTGTTGCAGAGAGAAATAAATGTTCCTGCCACGATACATTATACAGAGTTCAAGAGATCGGCTTTTTTCACAAACATCCAGAAATTCAGTATAATATGCATTCACATGCATGTAAAAAAAGAAACGAAACGCAAAATTTCAAATGCGCATTTATGAATTTTACACTGCTGTGAGAAAAAATAATAGAATGACTTTAAGTTTCGATAATTCTGGTACGTAACAAATGTAATGCCACATCGATTCACAAATTAACGATATTGAAATATTAGAATTTAATATTAATATAAAAACTAATGTTCAATTAAAATACAAAAAATCGTTACTTATTCCCGGGATATTGTGCAACAAGCACAATTGTTGGGAACAGAACTGAATTCGTCAAAAGTTGACTACAGATGGCAATTACGAAACAAAAGTAAATTGATTGTATTTCAATTACAGATCACCAATTTTTTTCTAAACCGATAGAATCCGCAATGAAAATCAGACTTGTTAGTTTTGCACTTAAAAACAATTCCTTTGCTCCTAATCAATATGTGGTATTTTGCGGGGATGCAAGTACCGAATATGCTTTACTAAACTTCTGCAAATTTACTTACAGAAGCATCGATACAAATAAACAAACTCTCAAGCTATTTCTCTTGATATCTCTAAGGCATTTGACTCCGTAAATCACGAAATTTTACTAAGTAACAATTTGTTTAGTTCTTACTCGAACATTGGTGGAGGAGTCACTCAGGGATCCAATTTGGGTCCATTGCTTTTCATTATTTTCATCAATGATTTTTGTACTTTAAAAGCTTTCGGTAAAATTATTACATACGCCAATACTTCTGTAATTATTTATTCATGAGATGATAAATTTATCTCAAAATTTAGCAACATCTTCTAATTATTAACGATTGCTTTGCTCAGAACGATATGAGGTAAAACTTCGAAAAAAACGAAATTTATGCACTTTTGCCTCACGGGAAGTCCCATCTCAAATCTCATGCAACAGGTTGTTCACATCACGCTTGTCAATGCCTAGGAGAGGGTCTTATCGAGGAAATGTCTCGGTATCTACGTTGATTCTAATTTTAAATGGAAATCTCATATTGAATTTCTCACGATAAAACTCAGATTTTTCTTGTATAAGTTTTAAAATTTGAGAAGAATTGTTCATCACACTTTCTTGAGCTCTGTTTATTATGCCTGAGTTCGTTCATCGTTACAATACGGTCTACTTACATGGGGCTGTGATTATAAGAGTACCTTATTGCCAATTAGAACTATTCAATTCAAATTTCCCAAGTTTTTAGGCCACTCAATTTCAAATAACATTTTTTTTATGTAATAAATATATCCCAAAACTACCACAATAATTTTTCGGCACAAAAACAAAAATCTTTGCCCAACCAAAATGAATGTTTCCTTGATACGACCTCACATAAAAAGATTGAGATTCCCTCACATAAAAAAAACGATTTTTTGCAATTTTTTTTTTACATTGCTCCTAAAATTTATAACACTTTACCTATTGAATTGCAAAATATAACAACGTTTCCTGTTTTTAAACGACGACTTCAACAATAGATTGCTAACATACGAAATATTGAAACTTATTTTAATACTCAGACATAAGCTTATACATTTTGATTGTGTTTTACACTGAAGTGATTTGCTTATTTTCATACAAATAAATACCTGTCAGCCACCTCTATTTTTTATACTCAGTACATGTATTTTCTATCATTTTTGTCGCACCACGGTCATTTTCTGCACACGAGGGCTAATTAAACCGGGACCTACAATTTATTGCCGATTCCGAACGGCAGGCTTGTTTTTCATACTCATCGAGAGGTTGGTGCGCTAACCCCTCGATGGGGGACTCCCTGCGGTAGCAATTTTCGCTGAGGTCAAGTCGCCGTTTTTTGTTGTACCCCTGTGTCAGGAAAGTTTTCTGACAAGGACGAACTGGATATCGAACTCGCGACACCTCTAAACACATGTATTTTCTTGATTTACCGTTCACATATATGTGTATTTTTTCACATACATGTCTTTTTTAATCTTTTTTTCTTCGCGCATTTAACATAGCAATACTAATTTCACTAGTGGCTTTTAGTTTATTAAGTGTTTAGTTTCTATTAGCTTAAGTGTATGTTGTGAGTACGGGTAACCAAGATATCCCTTGTCAACCAATATGTAACTCAGTGTATCAAAAATTATGTCAGTCTGTAATATGATGTGCATGTCCCCCCTTTGTTTTCATCTTGTCTGAGTGAAAGTGAATAAATTTCTTCTTGAAAAATAAATAAATAAACCAGGGGTCTTTTCAACATTTCACACATTGCGGGGACAGCAGAAAATTTTCCACGAAGCCCGTAGGCCACCAAGTCATAGTTTGGTATTCTCGGTGATTATACAGGGTTCTCCAAATTCTATTGAACACTTCTTAAAACAGAAGAATAAGAAGAATAGAAGATTATGAATAAAAGAATTGAAATAATTTATTGCTTTTATTAAATATTTCCGATAATTCTCAATTTATTTTTCATTAATTATGATATTATACCTTCTTTTTCAAAAAAACGTTTAATTTTTTCATGAATTATTACTTTTAACAATTTTGAAATTATTTCTATCAGTAATTCTGTAACTAGTTTTGATTCATTTATAAGTTTTCATCAACTATCAAATAAATATTTAAAATAATTCTGAAATTATTTTCTGTCATTATCTGTCCAAACTCTTGAAGCGTTTACACGAGATTGGAATTGGGGGCAACTTGCTGAATTGGATAGAATCGTGGTTAAGAGATAGGTCGCAACGAGTTATGGTGAACGGGGGATTCTCTGGTTGGACAGACGTCACAAGTGGGGTTCCTCAGGGAAGTGTCCTTGGCCCCATACTTTTCTCACTTTTTATCGACAAACTCGATCAGGGTATCGATGGGATTGCTAGCAAATTCACAGATGATGTGAAGCTAATGGGGGTAATCGGGAATGAAAGCGATGGGGAATCGCTCCAGACCAACTTAAACAGGGTTGCAGCATGGGCAAATGAATGGAGCATGACGTTTAGCGTAGATAAGTGTGTAGCGACCTCTACTTGAACTTTTACCGATTGCGGAAAAATAATGACGTCGCACTTCGCAATTTTCTGGTGCGAATATTTGTTGCCTAGCAACACGAGTTGCGATAAAAAATCGAATGTTTTTCTTCGCAGTCGGCAAGCAACCATTGTTATGTGATGTCTTTCATTTTTATGTGTCCGTACCAAATTAAACATGTATTATATAAAACCTTCTGATTGTTATTATATTTAATAATGGAGCTCAACAACCGGTCCTACAGATAGGCGCCTACACACCGGTGCCCTGCATCGGTCCCTAAACTGGGTGCCTAAACTGGCGACGCCGGACGTGATTTCGAACAGCGCCATGATTTCGAACAGCAAGCTTCTCAAGGTAAGCGAGTAATCGTTTCCTCCGTTCCAAATGGACAATCCGCCGAATGTCGATCGCGTCGCTATAAAGCCGCCTCCATTTTGGAGAAACAATCCAAACTTGTGGTTTATCCAACTAGAAGCACAATTCTCGATCGCAGCGATAACTGCCGATGCTACGAAGTTCAACCATACTATCGCTGGTATCGATGCCGATATTTTATCGACAGTCCAAGATTTAGTTCTAGAACCTCCCCAGCAGAATAAATACGACGCGCTGAAGACACGATTGATTCAGGTTTACGCGGAGAGCGAATCATCGAAAATCCGTACGCTACTGCAAGGTTTAGAACTAGGAGATCAAAAACCATTGCATCTACTTGCCCGAATGCGTGAGCTTGCCGGACGTAACTTTAGTGATGACTTGCTGAAATCGTTGTGGTTAGCGCAACTCCCCGCTAACGTCCAAGCTATACTAGCTGCTTCGAGCGAAGGGCATCCACAACTCGCTTCGATGGCAGATAAAATCGCTGAGTTAGCCATTCCAAATATCTGTTCAGCATCCGGTCGACCTGAGAACGCAATCAGCCAATCACTGGAGCAACAAGTCGCAGCTCTGACCAAAGAGTTGAGTGAGCTGAAGGCCGCTATTCACACTTCACAGCGACAGCCTAGACCTCGATTCCGTCATCGAGAACGGTATTCTCGCTCGCGATCCCACAGCCGAGCCCAATACAAACAAGCTGAAAATGGCTTCTGCTTCTATCACACCAGTTTCGGAGCTCAGGCTAAGAAATGTCAACAGCCCTGCTCCTTCAAAACCTCACCGGGAAACTAGTAAGGCAGTCGTCCACCGGCCAAGGCCACGGCTGCCAATTCGTCGACAGAGTCATACTGGCCGATCCTTCCACCAACTGGACTTTTTTGATCGACACGGGCGCTGATGTGTCAGTCGTCCCGCGAACTGTCGTCAATACCCACAAGAAACCCGAGAAGTTGATTCTCACAGCCGCCAATGGTTCCTCTATCTCAACTTACGGTACCAAACTTCTAACATTGAATTTGAACCTCCGAAGGACATTTGCTTGGCCATTCATCATAGCCGACGTAACCCGACCAATTATTGGTGTAGATTTTCTATCGCATTTCAACCTGTTAGTCGATAGCAAACATCATCGCCTCATCGATGGAACGACCTTGCTATCTGCTACTTGTTCCATTGCAAGAAATATCGCAGCTCCATCTTTTTGCTTGAACGGTATCGATCTATTATCATCGCCATATCGGGATATAGTCAAAGAGTTTCCTGATATTCTCCGTCCACACATCCAAAATCTGAAAATTAAAGAGCACAATATCAAGCACTTCATTGAGACTACAGGTCCACCAGTTTTTGCCCGACCTCGACGGCTTTCCACGGAAAAGTTGAAAGTTGCGCGAAAAGAGTTCGAGTTCATGATGCAACAAGGACTTTGTCAGCCTTCGAAGAGCAGTTGGTCTAGTCCACTCCATCTAGTGCCAAAGAAATCTGGCGACTGGAGACCGTGTGGAGACTATAGAGCACTAAACAAAATCACAGTTCCTGATCGTTACCCGATTCCTTTCCTCACAGATTGCTCGCACATTCTCCACGGAACGACAATATATTCCTCAATCGACCTGATTAGAGCGTATCAACAAATTCCAGTGCACGAGCCGGATATTCCAAAAACAGCAATTACTACACCGTTTGGACTCTTCGAATTTCCGTATATGACCTTTGGATTACGCAATGCAGCGCAGACCTTCCAGAGATTCATGAATACGATCCTACAAGGATTGGAATTCGTATTATGATATTTAGACGATATCCTGGTAGTTTCTCCAGACGAGCAAACTCATCTCCAACACTTACGTGAAGTATTCAGTCGACTTGACGAATACGGACTGTGCATAAATGTGCCAAAATGCATATTTGGCGTCCCGACCATCAAATTCTTGGGATATGAAATTAGCAAGAATGGACTCAAACCGTTATCCGCCAAAGTAGATGTCATCAAGAACTTTATGCAACCCACTTCCGCCCCTTCCTTGCGCCGATTTCTGGGCATGTTGAATTTTTACCACCGGTTCATACCTAAGTGTGCGGACCTGCAGCGACCACTCACCGCTATGTTAGCAGGTCATGCGAAAAACAGCCGGAAACCACTCAATTGGACTCAACAAGCTTCACAAGCCTTCGCGGAAGGCTTCACAAGCCTTCAAGGAAGCGCTATGCAACGCCACTTTGCTCGTTCATCCAAAGCCAAACGCGCACATTTCTCTCGTAGCAGATGCATCGGACAATGCCATCGGTGCAGTGTTACAGCAAGAGCATGACGGTGTGATCCAACCCCTCAGTTTTTTCTCTCGCACACTCTCCCAGTCTCAAGTAAAATACAGTGCGTATGACAGAGAACTTCTAGCTATTTATAGCGCAGTTAAACATTTCAAATGCCAGCTAGAAGGACGTCATTTTACCATTTATAGTGACCATCGTCCATTGATGTATGCCTTCAAACAAGACCCGAACAAAGCTTCGCCTCGACAACTACGGCAATTAAATTATATCGCAGAATTTACTACTGATATCAGGTATATTCCCGGACCAAACAATGTAGTTGCTGACACTTTGTCACGCATCACAACTATTGCTTCTCCATCACCAATCGACTACGATGCGATTGCCGACTCTCAATGTGACGATGAATTACGTGAACTCCAACAAAGCTCATCATTGAAAATCGTCAAACTGCGTTTGCCGGACAGTAATATAACGAAGCACTTGTTTTGTGACATTTCTACGGGACACATCCGTCCTTATATTCCAGAATCACACAGAAGACAAGCTTTTGAATCACTCCATACGCTTTCTCATTCAGGTATCAAAGCTACTACCAAGTTGGTTTCTCAACGCTTCATCTGGCGCAACATCAAAAAAGATTGTCAGACGTGGACTAGAGCATGCATTGCATGCCAACGTTCTAAAGTTCACCGACACACTCTTTCCGCTCTGGCCGAATTCAAAGTACCAAACAATAGATTTCAACACATCAATCTCGACATAGTTGGCCCATTGCCATTATGCCAAGGCTCACGGTACCTCCTAACGATAATAGACAGATATTCCAGATGGATCGAAGCCACACCTATGCCAGACCAAACTGCCGAAACAGTCGCCAAAGCCCTAATTGCGACCTGGTTTGACAGATTTGGCATACCACAGAAGATTACCACAGACCAAGGAAGACAGTTTGAGAGTCATCTTTTCCAAACCTTAAGCAGATACCTCGGATTCCAACATCACAAGACGAACGCATATCATCCTCAGGCGAAGGGACTCATCGAGAGACAACACCGATCTCTGAAAGCTGCCCTAAGATGCCGAATCCAATCCCATGCAGCTTGGGTTGACGCTCTTCCATTAGCACTACTAGGCCTGAGATCAGCAGTGAAAGAAGATTTAGGATGCTCCTCCGCCGAAATCCTCTACGGATCACCATTGCAACTGCCTGGCGAGTACTTCTCCGCAATACCAGACATCAAACAATCCGATTTCGTCCATCAACTTCAAAAACTAATGCGTTCAATGAAACCCATACCTACAACAACTCACGGATCTACGCCAACATATGTTCCTACATGTCTACAATCCGCATCTCATGTCTTCCTGCGTAACGATGCACCACACTCTGCCTTGCAACCAACGTATCAAGGCCCATTTCTGGTCAAAGATCGACGAGATAAATTCTTCGACATCGACTTCAACGGGACATCCAGGAGAATCTCCATCGATCAGTTGATCCCAGCTTTCTTAAGTGACCAGCATACCCAAGTGCCTTCGACGTCACCCGTCCGTCCAAGTACAGTACCAGCAACTGTGACTCATTCCGGTCGTCATGTCCACTTCCCCGACAGATACTCGACCACGACATTTCGTTGACACTAGGGAGGGAGTGTGTAGCGACCTCTACTTGAACTTTTACCGATTGCGGAAAAATAATGACGTCGCACTTCGCAATTTTCTGGTGCGAATATTTGTTGCCTAGCAACACGAGTTGCGATAAAAAATCGAATGTTTTTCTTCGCAGTCGGCAAGCAACCATTGTTATGTGATGTCTTTCATTTTTATGTGTCCGTGCCAAATTAAACATGTATTATTTAAAACCTTCTGATTGTTATTATATTTAATAATGGAGCTCAACAACCGGTCCTACAGATAGGCGCCTACACACCGGTGCCCTGCATCGGTCCCTAAACTGGGTGCCCAAAAGTGCATGGTCGCTCATTTTGGTTCGAACAACCCACGGTTCTCTTACGAGTTGAATGGTGTCACTATCCCGGATGCAACTAGGGTCACCGATTTGGGAATTCTCATTGACGAGCGGCTTAGGTTTTCTGAACATTGTTCAGCAGTGGTCAAAAAAACGAATAGAATGCTTGGTCTCATTTTCAAAAATGTCTCTTCGCGTTCTCCTAAAGTCATTCTTCCGCTTTTTCGAGGCTTAGTTCGTCCTGGACTGGAGTATGCTGTAAGGTTTTGGAGACCATACCTACAGAGGGACATAGACTTGGTTGAAGGGGTGCAGAGAAGAGCTACGCGTGTCCTTATTGGCACACGGGGCTTGAGTTATGAAAAGAGACTTCATTTTTTGAATATGTTTACAATGGATGAACGCAGGTGTCGAGGAGATATGATCGAAGGGTTCAAAATTTTCAATGGGATGGATAGGATGGACCATGAACTTTTAGTACACCGCCAATCGACTGCTTTTACAGGGGGACACCAGTATCGATTGCTGAGGGACAATGCAAGGCTATGGTGTCGCAGGGAATTTTTCTCTAATAGGGTTGTTAAGAAATGGAATAGCTTACCCCCGGAGATAGTAAATTGTAACACAATTGACACGTTTAAAAAGAAATACGATAAACATGTTGTGGTAAATCGAGAAGCTATTCATTCTTAGAATAAGACAACCATAAGTATTCTTTATGGGCATTGTATAATATTTTATCACGTGAATATATTGTTTAAAATTTTTCTTAATTGCATTTTTAATTGGGTTACAGTATTTTTGAAATATGACATCCGTATATTTATGGGCATCTTTTTATCAGCCACCTCTTTGGGCATTTTGTCTGTTGTGGCGTTGTATTTGTATTTATTATGGTGGTTTTTGTTTTTGTTCTTTTTTTGCATTTCTGAAAATTCTGTAATTATGTGTACCTCTTCGATGTCTCTCGAAATGTGCAACCTATGAAATCATGGGTCTCGAAAACTGTTTTGGCTCAAGGTCTCACAAGTTCTTTGCGACGACCCTTTTAATGTATCAAATGCGCAGCGTTACTATTCAATGTGGAAAGTATCTCAGTTCTAAATATGACAGTACAGATTTCAGTTGCCGGAGATCTTTAACGTGTTTTTTTTATTTAATTTAAACATTTTTGAATGGAAGAAGCTATTTTTAAAAACGCTCGAGGAACCACATTTGGCCCGCGAGCCACAGGTTGAAACCCCCCCCCCCCCCCCCATCATCATAAGCAGTAAAACCATGTTGTATTGGTGATAGAAACAAAAGAGAATAAAAAGATACTGATGAAATATTATATCACTCGCCATTAATCTATGGGTCTAGTGAGTATGATTTATAGATCCAGTGTAAGCGCATCCGCCTACTGGGTTGTGTGATAAATGAAATAAAATAAGTAAATATTTCCCCTAACGAGCTACAGGTGACCACCGATAGATGGCGTCTTCACTTCCATCCCAGCGTTAATGGCAATAAACTGCTGTGCATCGATATGACCAGAGCTGGTGTTTGGTGAAGTAGTAAGTGTGAGCTGAATATATAGTCGGACCCCGATATAATGATAACAAATTTTACGATCGTACTCCGATATAATGATATGATAAATGTGGGAATTATAGCGTACAGTACCATTTATCATGTTTACCAATTACGTAACTCTGGGGTAAATGCATAATCGCAGGTAAAAGTGATTAATGGTGGCATGATCACAGAGAAAGACGGCTACATCAGGGAGTCCCGCACCGAGGTGTTAGCGCACCAACCTGTCGGTGAGTATAAAATTTCTTCCGTTCTGAATCGGCAATAAATTGTAAGTTCCAGTCTAATTAGCCCTCCTGTGCAGAAAATGACCGTGGTGCGACAAAAATTATTAAATGATCCAATCCATGAAGTTATTATTATTATTATTAGGGCTTTTAAACTTTATTCGGTGGAATTTCAGTCCATTTGAAAGCTTAAACTAGAGAGAAATATCATTACACAAGTACTCCAGAAAACGCAAAAATGTTGCAATTGCTCCTGCAGTCAAATAAACGCACCCAATATTCCAAAGAAAAACCTCTTCTAATATTTCCATACGTACTTAATACATTTCTACACGTAAAGGGAGGAGTACAGATCTAAGAAAGCGTGAATAAACGGAGAGTTTCGCGTTGAGTGTTTTCCTCTTTAACTAGTCGGATGATTCCTGTAATAAGCGGATCTCTCTCTAGGAGATCACGGAGGAGTCGCATGCGTCAAGGATACACTCTCCTGGAGAGTCAGATAGTTAGTTAGTCGGATATATCCGTTAAGAGAGAGAGAGAGAGAGATATTCATTGACCCCATCACTTTTCGTGAATGTTCCGTTAATTGCTCGGATGGAGTTTCGAAGACCGACTCTTTGAGTCGTGGGCTCTTGCTCTTTTGAGTTTCAGCGCGTTTTATGGTCAGTGAACATCTTTGGAAATTTCCACCAGAGGAAAATCTTTTAGAGATCGTAACCGTAACGTTTTCAGACAGACGCGTTTCACGGCGTTGCGGGTTAAGGAGAAGACCATTTCTTTACGGACACCATCACCATCTCTCCGAGTTAATGCCTAAAGCCTGCATAAAACACTTCATTACTTTTTAATGTAGGATGATACTCTCGGGAAGTCGTTTTTGCTCTAAAGGTACGCGCCGTATGACATTGCGCAGGCAGAGATAGAGAAGGAGGGAGGGGGGTAAGCGTTACCCTGGGGAAATTCACATTAACTTGTCTCTTTTATGATAGGTTTTCCAAGGAGTTATTTTCACACTGAATATCATTTAAATGTTGCTTGGCTTATTTTCTCATTGGTTATTCTGAAAATGGGGTTCCTATTCCGATCTTTTTTTTTTGGTTTTCAACGAGTTTTGTTCTATCTACGAATGTTAAAGACCTACGCATAGCTGAGCGGAATTTCTTCTAACCGGCTAAACTAGGAGTAAGTTGTTTGTAGGAAAACCAAGTTTAAACACAGGAAATATAAGTTAAGAATAAATTAAGTAGGTTAATATTATTGTATAACACGAAAACGATTTCACGATTAGGCTAATACATTGCAATTAACCACTCGATTGTACAAATAGCCGAAGGTGTTCTTCACCCTCTGCGCACACTGAAAAAAAAACTTTTTCAGTTTACTTTTGTAAAAGATAGATAGTAATCAAACTCAGACGTTGAATGGATTCAATACAATCGAAAAAAAGAAGGGGGGGGGGCGCAACACAATAGAAGAAAACCTGTCAGAAAGTAAGAAAACAATAAAAGACAAGGAAAAGCTACCGCATATATACTCATCTCCATAATCTGATTTCAAGAATTTCAGCTCGAGAAAGCAATTCAAATCATCAGGAGATGATTGAGCAGGCCAACAAGGACATCATCTAAAAGCGATGGGAGCAGTTTAAGGGGCTATAAAGTAGTGAGAGATTATGTTTTTATACGATTAAAATTATTTTTCTCCAGTGATTTCAAAAGTTTGTTAGTGAACCACAGGGGCGGCAAAAGAAATGTAGTAGGTGGAGATGTAGTCAAAAATGAAGCAAAAATTAGAGACAGCTAAATGATTTTTTCAGCCAGCAAGGAAAGATACTTTCTGGATATTAATGCCGAGAGGAATGCCGGGAAAAAAGTTTCCTTATCTTCGCAGGATACTCCGCTGCATTGTACCACCTGAATTTGATGAAACTTTTTTCACATATGAACGCACTTGTTCTTGTATACATTGGCCATTAACGCGCATTGTCATACTGAACACTAATCGTAGTGACATATCGTCAAAATTATCGCTACAACCCCGATATAAGTGTTTTTTTCCAACGAGTAGACGTCACTTTGAGCAGAATACTGGTTAATGCACTCTCCATGAGTCTGCTAGGTTATATAGTTGGCTTAGCTGTCCTGCTGCTGGTGGGCTTGTGGCTTGGTGTGGGTGGTTTGTTGGTCTTGGATGAGATTGGATTTTTTCACCGAGGCCCACATCTCCTGAGACGGACCAGCTAATATCCCCAAGTGGGACAGAGTAGGGGTCACGATTGGTCTGGTGGTTAGTGCATTTGCCCAAATTGCATCGATGTCTGACTATGAATAATCCCCAGGGCTGGGGAAATTTCCAAAAATTTACATGTTGTTACATTATAATTAATTTTTTTTTAATCGAAATTTTTAAAAAGGTATGGAAATTAGAAAAAAATGTGATCCCCACTATGAAATTTCGAAATTGTCTGACGCTTATTATTATTTTCCACAAAAATAGTCACTGAGTTACAACTCACCTCACTTACGGGGAATCATAGCCGATCTATACGGTATGGCACCGGACTTGTACAGGAGCGGGCCTAGGATAAGCTGCGACTGAGAAACGGGAGGAGGGGGGGGGGGAATCCTGGTATAATCCTGGATGCAACGCAAATCATTGTTAAAAACGTGGATTTTTTTTCAGAACGCATTATGTTATGGTTTTACTTAGATCAGCTTTCACCCTCACAAATTTAATTTGTAACTCGACATTTTCAAATTATTTTATAAATTTCATTTATTTGTAAAGGAAATTAAGAATGTCGATTTGTAAAGCAATTGGAAAAAGTTTCCTTATACCACTAAAAGCATACTTTTGCAATTTATTGCCATTAATGAGTTGGGTTGGAACGAAGGCAGCATTTATGGGTGGTTGCGTGAAAACTCGGGCCGTTAGGAAAATATCTTTATTCTTTAAATTCTCACCTGGCTTTGAAACTGGGAGAGAATATAGATATTTTCCTAACGAGCTCGAGGCGACCACCAATAGATGGTGCCTCCGTGACCTTCACGGTGGTAGACGACCACTAAAAGCCAGGGAATTTTGCCGTTTAGTTCAGTGTTCTTCAACCTTCTTATTGCAAATCGGCATAAATGGGAGAAAAATTTGGTTAAACCCTGAAAAAAAAAATGAAGAACAATTTTCCAACCTCCTGACTCATTATACTTCATAACTGTATAATTTTCTATTGCAAAAATACAAGAAACCACTTCAAGCAATGATCCCTGCTGTCACCTATTGAATAAAATCAGAACTATCTGTTATAATTCTCGAAATAAAATGGTTTTCGTTTTTGGATCGATGTGTAGAATGTGAACGAGAGAGGAAAAGTTGGTATAAAATAGTCTTTTTTTTAAAAAAAATTATCTGAATACCGATGTAATTTTTATACGTAAAATACCAGTAATTATGTTTACAAAAGCGGCAAATGTATAAATTAGCAGCAGACAAAACAAACAGATCATCCGGTATATTGGCACATAAAATGTACACCGGTACGCAGCATAAAAATAGACAGTATATATTACCATAGCACATTTTGTTCGTATTCTTGCTGCAAACCGGTTTGAAAAGAACAAATAACTTTATTTAATGAAACCATAATGAATAATTCAGGTTTTATTCGATAGATGGCAGCAAGCGCGATATTTCTGTGTTGAACATTCTTCTGTAAGGGAAATGCGCCGCATATTCATTTCCTACAATTTTAGAATCATTTGGGCACTCTGTATACTGTATAACAGGGACACATTAATTAGGATGTACTATTTCGCTAGAAATCAGGTTCCCCTCCCCGTTGTCCAGAACACACAAGAGTTGCAGTATATGAGATTCCATGACCGCACTGTACTGTTAAACTGTAGGACCATGAAAATAGATCAAAATACGTTGATTACACAATTGCATAACGGCTGCCAAAGGAAACATTTCTGTAAAATTTCCAGCATGTGTGTGTGTAGGAACATTTGCATTATCCGATGAAAAAATTGAGAAAAAAAAAGCGAGACTTCAATTTTTCTTATTTGCCCACGTCAGGTATATGAAAGAAAACCAGATGCTGAGTGAAAATTTTCACATGTCACAGGCATTTTGGGCAATTAGCTTGTACAGCCCTTCCTGGGTAAAGGTTCGGAATTTCTTAGAAGATGGGAACTCAGGTGCGATTGGTTCTCATGGTGTGTCTGACCCTTGGTTCCATGAGTAAGTGCTGATTAAAAATAATGTTGTGCATGCAAACAGCTAAACTGGGGACAACTGACCGTTTAAATATGAATATAATTGCAACTGATTTTTTTTTTTCGTTCACCTGCATCATGAGGGCCTTTGATCTACGGGGGCGTGTTGTGGCGACGCAATAATCCCTCGAGATTGCTGTTGCGTCGCTCGCACCCTTTCTGGCTCTCGAGTCGTCTCGAACAATTTTGTACTGCCCAAAATTTTTATGCATCTGTATGATATTCTCGCAGTTTGGCTCTTGCTGTAACCGTCGCGTCGGTGACTGACAATATCACTCTGAAGTAAATTTAACAAAATGTTGATTTAGAGAGTGATAGATGGCGTTTTCTCAGCTCGAGATATCAAGGAAACAATTATTTTCCGGATATTATGCTGAAGTGAACTCGGAAAGAAAAGTCATCGTGTCTCCGCTGGGACTCGAACCCAGGACCTCTTGCATACCGCCTCAAGCCACACTGCGTGAAATAAAGAAGGCAGGGTCATGTCTCCAGTGGTGTAGATGGTAGCACACTTGCCCGGTATGCAAGAGGGCCTGAGTTCGAGTCCCGGCGGAGACGTGATAACTTTTCTTTCCGAGTTAACCTCAGCATAATATCCGGAAAATAACTGTTTCCTTGAAAATGTTGATTATCTGTTAACTTGCGATTATTATTTTTGTAACAGGGATAATCGATGACGTCAGCAGCGAAATTACTGTACAAACAATCTATACAAAATAAAAGAGGAAATTATATTTTTAAGGCCTGGAGAGATCAGGGAAAGTTCCATAACTGATGATTCGAAAACACACAGGATCCATCCATACATATCCATATTTTATTATTAGATCACAGGTTCAACATTTCTCCGCACCTCACAAGAAATTCACAAGAAAAACAGAAATTCGGTGCAGTAGTATGCAGAACATATCTTGTTTAAAAACATTTAATGTTTTCTTCTGTTTTTTGGATATCTGGTAATGTGCGCTCTCTGTTACATCGTTTCTTTTTGCCCTTTACATTACATGTTTGTTACACATATCTTACAGGAAAAAAATACCAAACGAAACAAGAAACGTAAATAATGGATGGTATGATTTTAACTGAAAAACAAAAACATCAACATGCATTGTACATACATTTCATGTCATTACCTTGCTAATTGCAAGTAATGAATCTCTCAACTGAATAAAATATCACAAATTTGCTTCTTTTCTCCGGTTTTATCTTAATCTTCTCCCTCGTTTTTGGCGTGGAAATATGCATATGCAATACAAACAAAACATTTTCACGTGCATTGGTGTTAGTTAACATTGTAGATGGAAAAACTTTAATATTTTCTGAGAAATGTTATGATTATTAATATTTTAACCTTCCGACGTTCTGAGCACGTTGTAAGAAACGTTATGGTTTGCCTTCGTTAGAATTGGCGACATTGTACAGCGGCATTTCACGTCTTGGCGTGTTATCAATTTGGTATCGAATTCTCAAAAATTTAAATATATCTTTGTTTTCTTCCGTAGTTTTAAGGGTTTAGAAGAGGATAAGAATTTTCTTTTGAACTTTTAAATAATAAGCAAAATGTTATTACGATATTATTCTATGATGAATATGTTTCAAACTTCGTGATATAATGGCTCACCCGAGCTTCGGAAATATTCACATAACTCCACAATGTCCTAAATTTATCAATATAGTGCTTTTCTTTTCTTTTCAAAAGATTATTATTTAAAAATTTCAGTATTCTGTACATGACACATTTTCAGATTATTTTTGTAGTTTTCTTATTTCCATAAGAAACTACAACAATCTAACAATTTTATGGGACACAAAATAATCATCAGATATGAAGACGTAAATGGAGTTGTGTCAGTTCGTGAAAACTTCATGAGCTTTACTCACCTTTGAAGAGAACGCATCTAGGCAAGCAATTTTCGTCGCACACTGCATGACCGATACACAAACAATAAACCGCTAGACGGCACTGAACGCATAAGGTGCTAGGTTATGACGTGGTTTATCGTGGATTGCACAAGAAATGGCTGGTTTCACGAATCAGGACAAAATGAGCATGCATTTCATGTATGGTGCTGTAGAGTCTGGAAAGGTTACATTACGTTTAGACGCGGCTGTTTGGACGCAGGTCATAAGCGAGTCAATTTGGTCTGGTGTCGTTTAGACGCTGGCTGTGCCGACTCGGGCAACGCGTTTTTTAATGCGTTTGTAAATGTAGAATTGCACGGGTGTTTATGATATTTAGTAAAAAAGATAAAGCACAGCGTCTCACTTCTGAATATCTTACTCATCGATACAACACTCATTCAAACTTTGCTCTACAGGCTGGTATGATTCCTGGTTTGGCTTTTGTACCCATGACCAATACCGAGGATGCAATCAACATTTAACGAGTGAATGAATAATAACAACGTGCCAGCTATTAACGAAAGTTTGATACCATCTTAAATTTCTTCGAAGACAATTACATCGGAAGATTGCATCAGATCAACCGCCACAGTCGTCCACTGTTTCAACCAGCAATTTAGTCCTGCTATAAGTGAGCCGGACATGACGAAGACAATTCAAATAAGTATGCAGAAGTTAACTATGCGTCGATGCTTGCAGGCCGAAATCGGTGCTAATCAAAAACCTGTGGAAATTCATAGGTAATTTTTTTTTAAATTTCAATAAATTGTAAATGATCGATTACAACAATCCGGTCGATTGTCCGGCATCCACCGGCACTCGTCCAATGAGCTGCATTCTAACTGCCAGGTCTAAACGGCAGCGTAAAAACGTCCTGCGTCACTTTGGAAGCGTGAGGACTGTGGCGGGATATTTTTTTCTGACAAGACGCATGACAGATTGATATGGTCGATAGAGCCTGGGCGGTTCACGGTATGAAATGAAATGAAATGACAGATGGATGTTGGTGATTGAACCGGTATATTTAAGTGAAACGGATTACCCTGTCAGTGACATGCTGGATACGGGCATGCCAGGAATGTGAGGGCACCACAAGAAGCCCATTCAGCGCAGACACCGATGAAATCCACACGTTTTGTGGCAAAACACTCCTGGCGCAGTTTTTGAGCTTACAGAAATTGTACCGCAACACACGAAATGCATGCCTGCCTTTTTCTGGTTCGTGAAACCAGCTATTCCTTCTGCAATCCACAATAGAAATGAAGATAGTGGCAAAACAAGCTCGCTATGTGTTCACATACGCACTAGCGCCACCTAAAGCCGGGTTTTCCTAGGAACAGGTTCTACAACATTTTCAGCGTGAAAACGATGATTGGTCAAAAAAACCTGAATTTTAGGTTTTCAACCAATCAGCATTTTCACGCTGCACACGGCGCAGAAATTCTACTCCTAGAAAAACCCGGCTCGCGTTACGACCATGCATTTTTTGGCCGAAAAATGCTTGTTTCATCGTGTTTTACCACTTGTTAAAATTTTACCCATGATTTATGTAAGCAGCTTGTATAAATCAAAAATTTCTTTAGGATTTAACCAAGCCATATGATATGAACTAGCTTCATAATAAGTCATTCGGATGTTTATTAGATGTACCAATAAACATGCTTCAACATTTTTGAATCAATAATTGATCTCGCTAGGGTGAAAAAAAAACAACAAGAAACACAAGCCTATACGATATTTTCCAGATTTAAACTTTTGTCACGATTGTCCATTGCGCAATTAAGACATCTGTCTGATAATAATTCACAGGAATGTTACGATATACAATATTCTTCATAATAACACCAAGTAACACAAGCGCAACATGTCATCATGCAAAATAACATTTCTTTGTGAGTTTAGGTCGACGATAAAAACACATTATCATTCATTATTATATCATTAAAAGTGATTCATAATTAAAATATCTCCGAGTAATTTATATGGTTATATGGAGAGGGAGAGAGAGAAAGAAACTTGCGCACAAAAACTCAGTTGAAAGTCACGTTCTTTCTCGAATCTTCTGAAAAACTTTCTTTAAGAAAGAATTCAAAAAAGCTCTTTGCGAAAAAAGACCGCACCGGGGGGAAGATTTGACTTCTTCGACATTTCTTGTTATATTTTCTTCTTATAATACATAATGTTAAACCATGGACAACAGCAGCGATTCCCCTGTTGCTGTCCCGACTTCATTTTTTTTTTTAAATTGTGTTCTTTATGAATTCTTTTGTCATCATTGTCATCGTCGTCATCGTCATCATCGTCGCTGCACTTTGAAAAAATACAGTTAGACATTAGGTATTAGGCCATGGAAAGAAAATGAAAGTTATCCGTTTGGAAAATGGGTTGAACGTTAGAGTCTCGCGATGGTGACAAGAATAAATAACATCCATAATAGCCATCTTGATCCATGAACGTGTCTGCCAGTGCTGGAAACTGCAGGACAAAACAAAAAATAGAATAAAAAAAAATCATGTAAAATATATATAGTCATACTATCCCACAATAACTTACCTATAATTATAATTCGATCTTGAATATGAGAAAGCAAATTAAGGGGGTTTCCTACCTCTTAGCATGCTGAAAAACTATGCTATATATCAGTGGTTCCCAAAGTGTGGGTCACGATCCCCTAGGGGACCACGTTGATGAATCAGAGGTGGGGGAGGGGGGTCGTTAGAAAGTCTCCAAAACGTCTGGAGAAAGAAAAATAGTTTTCGCAATGTAAGTAAAAATATGTCAAAACTAGAGAATGCCTCAACTGAGCTGAACAGCTACTTACCATAAGTGTATCATTTATCAAATTCTACACGTAAAATAATCAATAGATCAAGTCAATATTTATGCAGAGAGTTCAAAGCCATTCGATTTCAATTTTTTTTAAGTAAATTTTTGAAATTAAAAACACGGAATGTTGGATAATATGCGAATGCAAAGGGGAAATGTCTACATTTTAGATTGTAAGCAATTACTTAGGCTTGCGTATCGTTTATGAAGCTCTTTTGATGAATAAGCGAAGTGATTGAAGACATTGAAAGCACTCAAAAATATCACGAAGAAGAAGGGGGAGGTTAAAAATTAATGGGCAGCACAATTGGTACTCGCTATAATAGAAAATACAACTGTGATTGAAAAATAAGTTTGTATAATAAAGCAAGTGTGACTTTGCCACGACAACCATGAAAATCTTATGAATATATATTCAAAATAATATAACTAATATAGACTATGAAATTATTGTTCCTACAAAGGAACCCGGAGAATATTTTTGCACTGGACCCTGCGTGACCCTGAGTTTGGTTACGTACTCCGCACCATTACGAGGCGCTATATGCGCATTCCGTTCTAACTCACGGCTGTGTTAATATCACCGTCCTCAGGATTAGGAATTTCATAATATAACAGTTCTGCAACTAAATACTGAAAAATACTATCGTTTTATTCATCATTGATTACGGAAATTTTTAGCCATTTTTGATCCCCTCCCCCCCCCCCATCCTTGTCAGCAAAAATCAGAAAAACGCTGACCCCCCCTCCCTCCTTTGTCAGCAAAATTTCGTCATCAGCTCTGCCCCTCTGAATCCTAACTCATATTTTCATAAAGGGTATTATCATATTTTCATAAGATGACGTAAGCATTATCCAACCCCCCTCCCCCCCCCATAGATGATGACGCAATACTTGAACGGCCCCCCTACATTATGAACTGAACAGTTTTCTTTACTTTGAATCAATTTTTATTCAATTTCATTGATGTCATGCTATCTTATCATGCTCAAATCTGTTAAAAATGTTTTTTTTTTCCTGTAAAATTGCAAAATACTGAGGTCTGTAAAACTGAGTATTAGAGGCATAGGAAAACACATACACAATCGAATGTATCTATAAAATAATTTGAAACAAATCAATGGTCAAGTAATATTTTTAATGATATTTTTACTAGAGCAGTGGTCCTTGACCGGAGGACGGGAGAGCATTTTAGGGGGGGGTGACAGACAGAGAAAACAAAATTGCAACATGTTGACTGATATTCAGGAAAATCGAAATGATAAAAAATTAATTTTCCGATTCTTAAAAAAACGAGAATTATACAGTCATTTTAACATCTCATTCTTTAACTTTTCCTTGTAGAAACGTACAGACAGTGCCATAACTAGCCATTACTGTGCCCTGTGCAAGAATTTGCATTTAGGTCCCATATGGCACATTCTGGGCCCTCCCCTTCCAAGTGAGTCTTGTGCGAGTGCACCTGCCTATTTACGGCACTGCGTACACATGGCATGAAATTCGAGTTTCTTTTCTCCGATTGAGCGTTCCTACTTGTTTTCCATTTCGATTGAGAAGAACACCATTAATACATTGAGCTTGTATTACTAGTAATATAAGCTCGATGCATTAATACCTAAAATACACTGGTGAAATAAATTAAGAGAATTAGCATATTTTATCGAATTTCATGAAAAGAACTGAACTGAATGTAAAACCACTGCTTCTAGACAAAAATGCATATCTTGTACGTCAAATACATAAGCTTGTGTGTAGGCGGAGCCAGTAGAGAAACAGGCTTTATAGGCGCGCGTAAGAAGCATTTCGTTAGCTAGCACACCTCGGCGAATTTCTTGGTGTTATTTTGCAGCAATCGGTTAATTTCAAATTGTAACAGTAAAAATGAGTGACCACCAACGTTTAGATGATGGAATGAGGTGGCGAATTGTGGGGAGGATAGAAGCAGGCCAATCTCAAGTCCAGATTTGTAGAGAGTTCAATTTAACGTCCAGCGTCGTGTGTAACTTATGGAAACAGTTCCAGGATCCATCGAGAGAAAGCCTGATCAAGGTCGTCCAAGAGCCACGACGGCCAGAGAAGATCGTCATTTGTCGATTATAGCGAGGCGTAACAGGAGTGCTACAGCTTCTCAGCTCTCTCGTGACTTGTATGCAGCCATAGGAACCCGTGTAGCAAGGGTGACTGTTCCCAAAAGACTTCATGAGAGAGGGTTGTTTGCAAGGAGACCTGCTGTTTGCGTCCCGCTCACTTCTACGGACAGGAGAATCCGTTTATCATGGTGCAGAGAGCATAGAGATTGGAGTATGGATCAATGGGCGACCGTTCTCTTCACTGATGAGTCCCGGTTCAGCCAAAGAAACCGATTCTCGCCGTACGTTCATATGGAGAGAACCAGGGACTCGCTACCTACCCTCCAATGTCCGCGAAATCGACCATTATGGCGGAGGAGGTTTAATGGTCTGGGCAGGCATCATGTTGGATGGCCGCACACCTCTCCATGTCTTTGAAAGAGGCACTGTGACTGGTGTGAGGTATAGGAATGAGGTCTTGGAGCCCTATGTTCGCCTTTTCAGGGGTGCAGTTGGCCCTGAGTTGATTTTAATGGACGATAACGCGAGGCCACATAGAGCTCTTCTGCTCGACGATTTTCTAGAGAGTGAGGATATTCGCCGCATGAATTGACCAGCCAGATCTTCAGACCTTAACTCTATAGAGCATGTCTGGGACGCTCTGGGGAGGGAACTCGTAACCCCCCTCCGGGAACCATCCAGGGAATGAAAACAGCGTTGCTGAACGAGTGGGACCAATTGCCACACGGAATGATAAACTGCCTTATTTCAAGTATGAAATCACGCTGCGAGACCTGTATATCTGTAAGAGGGGGACCATACCCCCTATTAACCCATTTTTTGTTTATTCTGCAACCGCTGTTTCATACCTTCCGACTCCAACGAGTGTTACGCACGATCATGTGTGTGTATTACAATTATTGAATGGTTATTTGTTTTGTATTGTATGTACATATCAAATTTCATTAAAATCGGTACAGTAGATCTAGAGATAATCGACCAAGTCTGCAAATTCTCTTAATTTCTTACACCAGTGTATGTCGTGGTTTATTTATATTATTGTTCCTCGTGTTATTAGCATGTTGAGCTTAGATTTGATACTGTCGTGACCATGACACGGGGAGAACGGCAAAAAATTTAATCAAGTGGCAAGCAAACATATGTACAGGGTGTCCCGTAAGTCCTTACTCAGCCTTTATCTCATCATCCGTTGGTCTTAGAGGTGTAGTTTCAGCTTGAAAAAGGCTCAAAACCTGTTTAAAAAGCACCCTGTACCACTTTTGACAGTGAAAATGCAGTATGTCACACACAATAAAAAAATTTTGAATTTTAAATGGACGCCCTGTCCTGAAAACCAAATTAGAAAGTTGTTGCCGTGTCTCTTCTGGGGACAAAAAAAAAACAAATTGCACGTTTCTAATCGTAATATTCGCTGAGTCAATAGAATTCAAAAAATGAAGAAAAGTTGGGGAAGAACAGCATAAATGATGGAAAGCAGCATTGTCCGTTAGTTTATGCTGTTCTTTCCCACTTTTTCCTGATTTTCGGATTCAGATATGTCACTAAGGGGCCATTCAAGTATTACGTCAGTATCGGGGGGGGGAGGAGTTTTCGGATTTGCTGACATTTGATGACAAGGAGGGGGGGGGGGATTTCAAAGTTGCTTACGTCATCAACCACCCCTTTTTGAAGATATGAAATATTCTAAGCTGCTGACGAAATTTTGCTGCCGGGGGGAGAGGGGGGGGGTCAGTGTTTTGTAGACTTTTGCTGACAAGGGGGGAGAGGGGGTCAAAAATGGCTGAAAATCTGCTTACGTATTACTTGTATGGCCCCTAAGAGACATGAAACTTTTTTTGTTGACCTCAAAAGAGACAGGGCAACAACTTCCTCTCTCTGATTGGGTTTTTTAGGACTAAAAATGAGTGAAATACCGACACACGGTATTTTCACTCTTAAAACAGGTAAAGAGAGATTTTTGAACATATTTTGATAATTTTTTTAACTGCAAATCATACCTTTGAGACGAACGCTCGATGAGATAAAGACCGAATTAGGACTTACGGGACACCCTGTATTTTGTACAAGCTGGAATTTATAAGTGCAGTACAGTTCATTGAAACTTTTTCGAAAATTTCGAAAAATGCTCAAAAAAAACAGTAACTTTTTTTTAGTTTTTGAATTTATGCTTAAAAAAATAGGCAAATTTGAATATCAATAGTAACCAAAAATAGGAATTAAATAATAATTAAAATAGTTTATGAAAGTTAATTAATACGAGATAATTGATGTAATTTTCGTGGAACAAAATAGCAAATAGAAAAATGGTTTTCCAAGAGGATGCGGGAAAGTAAGTTGTAATTGCACTGGGGGGTGCGATGGAAAAAGAGTTTAAGAACCACTGTACTAGAGTATAGTTTTTCACTATGTTAAAAGGTAGCCGACACCTTAACAGCGTTAATTATAAGGCAATGAATAGTGCCTGACATTTTCGAGACCAGAGTGGCGTTGGAGTAACTTACTTGAGCGTGCATTTTGATAAACGTGCAGACCGGACACCTGCTGCCTGTTGCTCTTGACGGACACCTCAACGGTGGGGCTGGTCATTCGGACGACCTCGGATAAGGCAGCGGCAGTGCATCGCAACCGCATCTGGCCTTTCTGGAAATGCCTCTGCTTCGCCTGGAACCTTAAGCCTAATATAGTTGATTCCTGTCCATCCGCGTACACGATCGTAGGATACGGTATCGTGTTCTCCGGTCGAACCTTCAAAAATCAAAACAGTAAATTGTAATGTTTTCGTTGTCTATCTTAAATGGATTTTTAATAAATTAAAAATTAAAATTAGGGAACCAGTTACTCGGTGAATATTTCTTCTGGGTATTTTGTCTTTAATCTGATTATTAAGGTCCCGGCCTAATCAATAGAATCATGGGCTCCTCAGAAAAGAAGTAAAACTATGTATTGAGAGTCTCACCAGCATGTTACAGACCCGATATTGAAGGACCGGGAACATCCCGCTTCACATCTCAGGAATATAAGGAAGCAATCCCGAAGAATGTTGTGTATACGGAGATTTTGTTGATTTTTTTAAAAATATGTATATAAATCAGAAATTTCAAATCACAATAAATCTCGAATAGATTAAATAAGTATATCGATATCACGCACAAAAATTTGATAAAATCTGGAATCATGGATTAGTATTTAAAGCGTCCGCGTTGCGCAAGTCAGTGTAGTCGGTTCACGGTCTCGATTTTTCGATCGCGTCGTAGTCCATCCATGTTGAGACGTCCGTGGCAAGCGTCCATGTAAACGTCTTTGGGCAGGGGTTTCCAACGCATGGCCCGCGGCCCACATTTGGCCATTGGATCTTTGTAGTTCTCCAACGATTATTTTCAGAAAATGGTTGAAAACATTGGAAAAACGACTAATCTTAGAAATTGATGAGAAAAATTATTTTGTAATGAATGAAAGAAATAATTCAATAAAAATGAAAGTGTAATTCAAAAACATTCAAGGTAATTATATTGCGAAGGAAAATAATTTCAGAATTACCGAAATAAATAATTAAGGAATCATTTCAAGTGATTTCAGATTAAAATTGATCTCCGAATAATATTAATCAGTATATAATCAAAAACTTTTTCATAATTAGTGAAAAAATTATCGTAAAATTATTGAAAAATTAATACTATTCAAGAATTAATCGAAATTGATAGATAATAAAAAAATAACTTCAGAATAAATAAGTCTTCAACTATTTTTGTCCAATTTTAAATCGGGGCCCCCCATCGGCCACTAAATTACAGGAGTTAATGACCCGTCGGCCTCCTGCGAAGTATCAATTGGTCCGGCCATGTCTGAATAGTTGAAGATCACTGGTTTAGATGAGTAGTTACCCCTGGTTTCGACCCTGGTTACATGAGTTAATGACCCGTCGCCCTCCTGGGAAGTATCAATTTGTCCGGCCGTGTCTGAATAGTTGAAGACTCCTGGTTTAGATGAGTAGTTACCCCTGGTTGCATGAGTTAATGACCCGTGGGCCTCCTGGGAAGTATCAGTTTGTCCGGCCGTGTCTGAATAGTTGAAGATCCCTGGTTTAGACCCTGGTTACATGAGTTAATAAACCGTGGGCCTTCTGGAAAGTATCAATTACTCAGGCCGTGTCTGAAAGGTTGAAGACCCCTGGCTTAAAATCATTTCCAACACCTCCTTTCTTTATTTTTGTCATGAACAGACCAGCGAACAAGAAACCGCGCAGGCAGATATGATTAGATTGCCATTGGTGATGGCAAGGTACGTGAATGCGAGCTTGGTTCAAAATTAAAGCTGGAAGAACTCGGGAATTTCAGTACAAAACCGCACGTACAAGTTTGTACCCTTCCCCTACCCATGGCGTGGTTCATGATATGAGGGCTGCCAGCCATCCATAAACAAACTCACCCATTTAAGAACTTCCCTATCATTTCGCAGATATGGCGTTAGTTTCGTGCTTTTAAACCTAATCACAGCAGTTATTCGGCCAACTTACCGCTTTGTCGTTGATGTACCAATGGAGTTCAGCTGGTGGCTGAGATCTCGCAGCAGTGCAGTTGAAATCGACCATCTCTCCTACTTGGTAATGCAATCTTCCGCTTTGAATCCTTGGGGCGTGCGACTCTGTATCTAGTAATGGTAGACAACAGTATGAGAACTCCCCCAAAAGAGCACTAGTTTATTACAAGAAGAAACAGAAAATATGTACAGGGTGCACAGCGCGCATGTCATTTTAATGGCGGACCGTTTATCCTACACAGGCATACATCCAATATTTTATAAATAACGTGCAGAACTTATATGCATCATTCATGTTGCGAGGGACTGTGTAGATATTAAAAGAAAAAATAACGTTTTGTACAGACACCCTGTTCCCAAAAACCCAATTAGAAAGTTGTTACCCTGTCTCTCCCGAGACCGACAAAGAATATTACACGTTTCTACGTGCAATATTCACTGAGATATTTGAATTCGAAAGTTTGAATGCGGTTTGCGAAAAGATCATTCTCATGGAAGATCTTTTTTCCTGTTGTGGTACAGAATGAATTAGTTTCAATTTCTGCCAATAGAAATCGCTGCACAGAAATATAACATGTACTGTGCTCAATGAAATCCCTGAAAAGGAGCTGTTCAAATTATATCAATTATCTCAAGATCCGTTCCTGATAATGGAGAATCGTGTGATTTATAACCTCTAATCTATGTCTTTGATTTATTTACCGGTATCTTTATTCACGTGCATGAATGAACTATGCACCTGCGCATGTATATATACAGGGTGTACAAAAAGTCCGTAGCAACTTTAAAAATTCATAAAAACCGGAAAAATAACCGAAATAAAAAACAATTTTCAGGGGTAGCATCGCTAGGTCACGGGAATAGTTTTTCAGACAGGGGGAAAAAAATACTCAAAAACAGTAGATAGATGGCGCTGGTACAAGCGACGTCGGTGGAAATATGCAAATGAGATGGTTATAAGAACTTGCGCTCCTAATCCACTGGGACAAATATAGTAAACAGAGCCTGTGTGTCTCTCGATTCCTATCACTATCACGAAATGTAATCACTTTAAATATGCAAATCAAAGTCGTATAAAAAGGCAGGGTGAACGATTAACAGCTCAGCCGTGAATTTTCTGTTACTAGCGCCTATGTAAGATTTTTGTCATTGTGATGTTGAAATTGGTGGATAAAGTACAATTGGTGAAGTTATTTCACGCCATTCACTAATCACCGCTTGAATCTGTTTCGGACACAGAAGTGTTCTTTGAAGAAATTCTGTGATGTTCTTTCGTGCAAGTGTCCTTTATATCAACAAAAAATTATACTAATTATTTTATTTAAAAAAAAAATCAGTTCAGATTTTTGTTGCTAGAGGGCGCTGCAGGAAAGCGAGACATACGACACAAAGCAAGAGATATACAAATCAGAGTCCTATAAAATGCAGCGTACACTGTTAACCCATTTGCATCATAAGCGCATATATGCGCGGAATTTTCCTGGCCATCATCACCAAAGCGCATATATGCGCGCTATTTTTTTATGCATAAGAACAAAACATTAGAGTACTATCATACTGTATAAAAACTATTAAATTTAATTTTTCAAATTATTTTCAATGCATATCTTCATTCAACTAAGTAAAATTATAAATACTTTGTGTACGCCATTTTGTTTTTCGCTTTTCTTCATTTTGAAATATTTCTAACTTCATACAATAAAAATAATTTTGGTGATATGGGCCAATTTTCCACTTTTTCGAATGAAGTGATTCAGTGCATCTCATTATTAAACAGAATAGTATGAGTATTGTGTACACATTAAATTTAACTGTGTTGTATTTTTCAAGAAAGATCTTTTCGAAAGAGTAGCAGTCTGTGTGAGAAGACTCACTTGGGAACGATGCATCCCAGCCCTTGGCGTCAGTAGCGTTGTGAGCGATCACTAACTCTTCGCTAATGAGAGTATGTGCTTGTGAAATGATGGCCTCGCACTTGAGTTTCATGTTACCGTCCGCCGGGAAATGGTAACCGTCAGCCACAAATTTCAGGCCGAGCGTTGATATTTGCAGTCCGTCAGCGGTCTCTATGGATTCTCTCCGCCGCAAGTAATCTCCCGGAGCCTTTTGAACAGAAATAGAACAAATAACAAACATTCAAGCTTTATGACATTAACGTTTGACTTGTGACTAATTTCTCTAGCGTTAATGGAATCAGTAATCAATTTGGATTCGGATGCTGACAGTTTAATTGTCGTTGGCGATACGTGCAGTTCGAAAGAGGTGATTATACGTGCGGGTCGACCTCTCAAGACTAATCTTAGGTAGACCAAGGGAAACCACGTGAGCAAATTCATCGGGGAAAACGTTTGGTGTAAATATGCATTAGACGCTTCTCGTTTGATCAATTCAGATTCTCAAACCACTTGATGTACACGTTCTTTTTTGTCGAAGGTGATTGCTGTTATCACTTACCTTCAAGGAAAGGATCCCAAGGTGACTTCTTAAAAAATAACCACTGATTCTACTCATAATATACTACACATAATAATTTCATGCTATTATAACAATATTATATAGTGCCCTCAAAGATATAAAAGAAAATTTGGTGGAATTATAATGGATCACTCAAAAAAAAATGTAAAAATTAATATTTTGAACGCCAACAGAAGCCAAGAATGGATTTAAAAGTATCGCAATCCTTAGTCATACAGTCTTTCAAACATCTCATGATCAGGAACGGCACATTGGCAGAAAGATAGTGGAAGGGGAGTTTTCCACAGATATCGCCAAGAAGCGCAACAGGCGATTAGTAGCCAACTATTGTCATTTTAAATAATTTTTGCGGCTTTAATAACTGCAATCCTCCGCTAATGTTTCGGTTTTACGTCGTTATGTTCCTATCGTTTTATTTTGAGGACGACAACGTGGGACACTTTCCTTATTGAATTTTTTATGCTGCAACATTTGCCACCGGATTTCAAACAGGTATCCCTGTCGGAATCGTGCATTTTGCGTGTAGCCTGATCAGGAAAAGTGTCATGCATGTCAAATGTTGTCCTCTATCTTTGGAATAATACGTGAGAAATTGTCGAATAACGAATATTTTAATTTCTATTAAATTGCATGAGGGAAGTGGGGGCTTTACGAACAGGGACCGGTTTACGTTAACTCTTGAAAGTCGAAAATCAACTTCAGCGCTCGATTGATAAAAATGTCCTGGTTTTCTCCGTATTATCAACGAAGCTTATTTAAAGACGTTTTATTCACTGAAATCCTGATGATTTACATAACTAATAAATCACACAAATATAAATTCTAATCTCTCATATTTGTCATGTTCATGATTATATTTTTATGAAATGCATTTAATTTCCCCGTAAATTTTATGCAACATTTGGCCTTTTATTAGTCACCAACTGGCAATTCGTATCCGACTGCGTTGAAAACGTCATTTTGGAAGAAAATATCGATTTTTATTTTTTATGAAAGCCCTATTCATTTGTGATACCAAAACGTTGTTTTGTTTATATGGTGCTCAGAACCAAAGTTACGACCACTTTCGCGTTTGTACCGTAATTAGTACGTGAATAAAAAACTTTAAACGTGTTTTATACGGAGAATATATATTTTTTCTCGACATTTTACTTGAGTGTTTGTCACATGGTTTCTAAAAATCTATTCATTGCATCATTACGAAATTTTAATGTTATATTTTAATATTTATATATTCTTGAGATTATGAATTAAAATCTAAGGCCTATTGCATATATATATATATTTTTGAATTATAGTGTTTTATAGACAAAATGTAGGATGAAATTTCAAAAAATTCACACGAACATTAACGTGTTTAGGTGTGATTGAATGATAAGAATATCATTCAATCATTTAAATTTTGGTTCATGTCCTGCAACCTCACTGGCTAAATGCACTGAGAAAATCACAAAACATTTCATTAACAAAATGTTTTGCAATCATGTATCAAATAGTATGTGAATTTTGCCTAAAATTTGACATAAAAATGAATTCTTCATAGAAAATTACATGGGTAGACCAAATTTTGTTACTGCTTTCACCATTTCGAGACACTTTCTATCAAAAAATGCTATTACTGTCCACTCCAGTACCATTTTATGGGAAAGTGCTCTCGAACGTAGTCGGATTAGAACAATAACTATAAATTTCGCGGATAACTTTTTACACCAAATGATAATGTATTTACGACCCTTATTTGCTCACATCGACATGTCTGGTGAAATATTGTCATCGTTTTCCAAAATTATCCCTTGATTGTTGGAATATTTTATTCACAACCATTTTCATTGCTGCCATTTATGTCATTCAAACGAACATATAAAACTTGTCAGTCGCAAATTGAAATCTTCACAACATTATCGATCTGGTTTATAACCTACAAACCCGATCCCTCCAGCCATTTTCTTGTCTATTTCAGATCTTTAATTCTCATTGCGCATCGAGTTCTTTTACGAATAATCAAAAACCATCAGTTTATACGACATTACTTATAAGCACTGTAATTCATTCAAACTCTTCCTAAGAAACATGATGAACCTAACCGTTCTAGATTACGCATTTCAATACATCGGAAGATTAAAAAAAATGAATGTTCACATGCATGAACATGATCTTTCATGTAGGAAATGAAAAATACTACTTGATAAATACATCAGAATAAAGCAGAAGAATTTTTTGGCAAACCGAACAAAAATATAAAGATAACCGTGTTGAACTCGATCCAAAAAATTTTGGATACGGAATCCAATTCAACAGATACACGTTAAAGCCTCAAAACGATACCAACAAAAAAAATATATATATATATATATTTCTTCCCTTTACCATAAAAAGGAAAAAGATCCGGGCAATTCCATTCCGAAATCCCATGATTAATGGCTGTTCATTTGTGAAATTATTGAATGACAAAAAATATATGCAATAACGGAATGTTCAAAAAACAAAAAAAAATGACAGATACAAAATATTTTTGGGAATTAAGTAAAAATCTGTATTAAGAGGAACACACAAATTAATGATGGGTTTTGAAGGAAGGAAAGGGGGGAAAAGAACGTTATTTTTGTCCATTAGTTTTCGGCTTTGCAGTTAATGTTTTGGTGAATTGCCAGCCTTTTAACTGAAATTCCAGAAAAAAAAATTAATCATTACGTTGTTCTCAATGAAAATAATAATAATAATAATAAACGACATCACATTCCAATAAACAGACTAGTTAGAGATAGTGAGATATCATTAATATTGTCTTATGGAATTTATAATCAGTATTATACAAAGCATCAATGTCGATTTTGAAATTAAGGGGGATAATATAATGGTTTCTCAGGCCTAAAATGATTCAATTGAATGATTTAAATGGGGGAGTGGATAAACCTTTCCACAAAAATGCTCAAATTGCTAACAATGAAGACAAATAATACGGAGAGTATTCAATTTTTAATGCATTTCGACACACTGTGGGTGCCATCTTCAGAAGATGAATATAAGTTATATTCATCTTCTGAAGATGGCACCCATAGTGTGTCCTCCTGAGGAAGTTGTGGAAGACGGTGGTTATATTTATAATATAACCACTATCACGCTCACCACCGCCTTCCACAACTTCCTCAGGAGACCAATGAAAATAAGAGACAATGAACATGCTCGTTGTGTTAGGATGCGAGAAATCGACCATCCCCTCTCACTAGTAAGTACTAAACCGTACATGTTCCTCTTACAGAAATGTTATGTTCCTCTACGGAATTTCTCTAACGAATCGGCGCATGCCGGAATGTGTGTTCTGAGTGTACGTTTGGCCCTAACGTATTTATGTTGTCGAGTTACGCTTGTTTCGTGTTCGTGCTGCCATCTGTGTTCCATTTTGTGAAGTAAAGATGAAAACGATTGAATTTTCATGTTTTGCCAGTATCATATTGTAGGTGTGCCTGCTGTCAGCGGAAAGATTTTTTCAAAATATTTTCAAAATCCGGGAGACCGGCTCGCATTTACAATCCGAAGCTGGAAAACCGCAAAAAACCAGCTTCAGCAGAACATCACTGCGCCGTCAAGGGATTCGAACCCGGATTCCTGAGTACGAGAGTCCAGCACGATGCCCACACGACAGCACGGCGCCCCCTCCCTCCCCCCGCCCACTACTGCAAGATGGCCACACGAGGTAAAGTCCACGGCTGATTCAGACTTCTGGGGAAAACACGTGTATATTCGGGTCTTCGAAAATATATTAGTAAACGATGATAAATTAACACCACCGATCGAAGCGCCATGTGATATTCGATACGGAAAGGAGTTTTAAGAAAGTTCGAATAGACCAATCAAATATCTTCATTTCTCAAGCAACCAATCTAAATGTCGCATCAGACTCTCCACGCAGGACCTGAGCTTCAGTAGTCTGACCACGACGTTCAACATGAACAAACCTATTTTTCCGCTGAGCACCCAGCGTAATAAAAGGTTAAATTTTTCTTCTTAAAACGGCACCCGTAGCCATAGTATGTCAAAATGCACTAAGGATTCATTATTACTCGTTTTATCATTTTTTTAACCATTTTTATCGCACTACGGTCATTTTCTGAACACGCGGACTAATTAGACCGGGACCTACAATTTATTGCCGATTCCGAACGGCAGCCTTTTTTTTTCTAACCCACAGAGACGTTGTAGTGATAATCCCTGGATGTGTGACTCCCTGCGATAGCGATATTTTTCTATGATCATGTCACCGTTTCTGTTGTACCCTCGTGTCAGTGAACTTTCTGACAACGGGGTATCGAACAGGCGACACTTCTTGGCATGCTTTGGTAGTTGTGAGAGTATCTTATCGACCCTGGGCTACAGCACCCTTATTAATTGTTATTATTGTTCTAATTGCTTTAAGGTATCCGACTACGTTCGAGAGCACTTCTCTATAAAATGGTACTGGAGTGGAGATTAATAGCATTTTTTGATAGAAAGTGGCTCGAAATGGTAGAAACAGTAACAAATTTTGGTTTACATTTTCTATGGAGAAGTCATTTTTTTGTCAAATTTTAGGCAAAATTCACATACTATTTGCAAAACTGATTGCAAAACATTTTGTTAACGAAATGTTTTGTGATTTTCTCAGTGCATTTAGCCAGAGAGGTTGCAGGTTATGAACCAAAATTTAAATGACTGAATGATATTCTTATCATTCAATCACACCTAAACACGTTAATGTACGTGTGGATTTTTTGAAATTTCATCCTACATTTCGTATATAAATCACTATAATTCAAAAAAATATATGCGATAGACCTTATATTTTAGTTCATAACCTCAAGAATATATATATTGAAATATCACATTAAAATTTCGTAATGATGCAGTGAATAGATTTGTAGAAATCATGTCACAAACACTCAAGTAAAATGGCAAAAAAAAATATTCTCCGTTTCTTTGCTTTTCCCGTTGGTGAGTTACGTATATGAGAATGAGTCAAAGTTGTTTTCTTCATTACCTCTTTTCCGTTGATGTACCATTTCAAGAAAGCCGCGGGTCTCGACGGCGAAGCGATGCAACTGACGTTCACTTCATCTCCGAGGCTGTAACGCTGTTGAACGCCTATTACCCTCGGAGATTCCGTTGGGAAAACTAGAACCAAGCAAAGAGAAAAGCAGCAAATTAGAACTTAGCGACCATTAAAATTATATAATACTCTTCAAAATATGGAAGACAGATGGCGATAACAGCAAGGACATGAAACAATCACAACTATGGGCAGCATGAACAACAACTCGTACGTTAGGGCCTCACAAATACGGGGTGTCCCATGAATTCGTAAATAGTTTAAAAAAAAGAATAAAAAAGGAATTGGTATATTTGAATGCGGTCGACCAAAAAAGTTAATCTCACGAAGGGTGTTTTTTTTACAGAAAAAATTGGTTAAAAGTTTCGGCAACAGGTGGCGCTGCACGAAAGTAAATCAATGGTAATAATGGTTCTGCAAAATTCAGGGTGTACGATTAGCGGTTAATTCCTGAATTTTCGAATTATTGACACTAACTTAAACTGTGATGTTGATATTTTTGTATGAAATATCATTATTAGTGAAGTTGTTTTACCTCAGCCGCGAATCGCCCTGTGACGCTTCATGAACGTTTCGGACACAGCAGAGATTGAAGAAAAAACGAGGTACAAAATTCTGTGGTTTGCTTTCGTGCAGCAACCACTTTCAACAAAAATAGAACTAAAATGTTTTCCTGTACCAAAAAAGAAATTCCCCTTCACAAGAATTACTTTCTACTCAAACCGCATTCACAAATATACTAATTCCTTCAATTTCTATAAATTTTTAAACTATATACGTACATATGGGACAAGCTGTATACTTAGAATGATTTCCGGATCATATACAGTCGAATCCCGTTATAAAGAACTCCAAGATACCGGAGAAATCACTTCGTTACAACGAAATTTCTTTATAAAGGAATTCCAGGTTTTTGCATTGTTCGTATAAAAACTTATCTGAGGAAATAGAAAAGTGTTCGTTAAAACGAGATTTTTTCGCTTTGACGGTATTCCTTAAGACGGAATTGGACTGTACTACCAAAAGTTCTCAATCAGTCAATTAAGTCATACAACTGCTCTTCAGGAGAAAGAGGTGAAAATACACCACGAAGAACTAAGCTTACTCACGTTGTGACACAAAAAGCCCCCGGAAAGGATGGAGTTTCATCAAATTTTAAGAAGTAAATTCAAAAATATGAATGCAAGCACATGTAATTAAACATGACGAAAATGAACAGTGTACCATTCGTACAAGCTGAGCCATCGACATCGGTTACCAACTTGCACGCCTCGATGCCTTACGGCATGGACAGTCATTTTTGATAATATGAGAGATTAGACAAATGACAAATATCATACATGACATGAAACAATAGAGAGATGCCACCACATCTCTTAGGAAAACGAAATACAGGGTGTTTCAAAAGAATCACTCGATTTGCAATGCGTATATCACGAAAAATATTGAACATATACACTTAAGATTAATTCTATATTACATGTGTGTGGCTGATCATAAAGTTACTGTATATACTCGTGTATAAGAAGACCCCAAAAAATCCGTGCATTTCAGAGAAAAAAAATTCTTATATTTTCATGCAAAATTAATATCTTACGGAAATTTACAATAGAAAATGATTCAAACTTTTTAATCCGTTTCTTCTGAGTCTGCAAGCTCATCGTAATCGATCAGATCATCATGGGGGTGCGGCGTCTTCGTTTTAATCCTCATCTGGGCTGTCATCTCCATTGTCACTTTCAAAGAGGATAGATATCATCTTCAGTTCCGTCCATCGCATTGCTCATGCAACACTTTTTGAAGGATCGGATGATAATTTCGGTGGAAACAGAACCCATTGGCATGTACCCATTAGCATGCCCAGCCGCATGTACCCATTGGCATACTAGGCCAATGTCAGGTTTCTTCAAGGCACCACTATTTTGTAGTTTCTTTATCATCGGAACTCATCCATACGATCCGCAAATTACTCAAATAGTCTTTGAGAGGCTTGTTCATGCTCACATCTAAAGGCTGTACAATCGACGTTAACCCACCTGGTATCAAAACCAATGATATTTTCTTTGCCTCGGCTTTGACATTATTGGTTTTGTGGGGTTTGAACATATCTCATACCAATAATGGCGCCTACAAAAATGACTACTGATTGCAGTGGTCGATATTTTGTCATCAAAAACTGACCCGAGTATATTCCAACCCCCCCCCCCCACTTGAGGAACGAATTTTTCCACAAAAAAACTCGGCTTATACACGAGTATATACGGTATTTTACAAACCAAATTAAAGGTGCTCAATATGTCTACCTTGGGATGCACGGCGATGGGACGAATGTCCATACGGTAGTCGAATTCGTCCCAAACTTGCGGAGCATGTTAACATCCACTGCGAGTGGATTTCGGTGCACTACTTGCGAAACTCGGTCGGATGCGCTACATGTTTTCATCTGACATGCGGGGTCGGTCATGGGATTTCCATTTACACAGACAACCCGTGTCTGTGAATTGCTTATACCAGCGTTTCCCAACCTTGTTTTTGACTCGCGGTGCCCTTTTCTGGTATATAAATGTCTATGGCGGAGCCCCGTAGGCATATTTTTTTCATTTATTCATCAAAGTCGCTTATTTACTTCTATTATTCAAAAACATTTATACTCTTGTTTCAAATTTAGTTTCTTTATATTTTCCTAGAGTGGCCTCGAGCCCCTGGACAGTTCCCACGTAGCCCCAGTTGAGAACTGCTGGTTTATATCATCGCCTAATGCTCTTAATACAAATACAAATACAACGCCACAACAGACAAAATGCCCAACGAGGTGGCTCATAAAAAGATGCCCATAAAAATATGGATGTCATATATTTGAAAAATACAGCAACCCAATTAAAAATGCAATTAACACAAATTATAAACAATATATACACATGATAAAATATTATCCAATGCCCATAAAGAATACTTATGGTTGTCTTATTCTAAGAATGGATAGCTTCTCGATTTACCACAACATGTTTATCGTATTTCTTTTTAAACGTGTCAATTGTGTTACAATTTACTATCTCCGGGGGTAAGCTATTCCATTTCTTAACAACCCTATTAGAGAAAAATTCCCTGCGACACCATAGCCTTGCATTGTCCCTCACCAATCGATACTGGTGTCCCCTTGTAAAAGCAGTCGATTGGCGGTGTACTAAAAGTTCATGGTCCATCCCATTGAAAATTTTGAACACTTCGATCATATCTCCTCGACACCTGCGTTCATCCAATGTAAACATATTCAAGAAATGAAGCCTCTCTTCATAACTCAAGCCCTGTGTGCCAATAAGGACACGCGGAGCTCTTCTCTGCACCCCTTCAACCAAGTCTATGTCCCTCTGTAGATACGGTCTCCAAAACCTTACAGCATACTCCAGTCCAGGACGAACTAAGCCTGGAAAAAGCGGAAGAATGACTTTAGGAGAACGCGAAGAGACCTTTTTGAAAATGAGACCAAGCATTCTATTCGATTTTTTGACCACCGCTGAACAATGTTTAGAAAACCTAAGCCGCTCGTCAATGAGAATTCCTAAATCGGTGACCCTAGTTGGTCACTGAAAGTCATTGAAAGCGCTACACATGCCTACATTGCTCTCTACCCTAGAGCCTCCTATCGAGAGGGGGCCCTTACATCCATTATTGACATATCGAAAAAATGATTTTGGGTCAGAGTCAATGTTATCTGCCAACCTAGATTCAAATTCCTTTTTACTATCCCTTATCGCTTTCTTCAATGGCCTTCTTTTATCAGTAAACAATGATAGGTCACCTTGTCCCCTTTTATACTCTCTGAATGCTCGTTTCTTTTCAAGATAAAGGTTCCGCACGCTATCCGTGAACCATAGAGGGTGCGATGTACAAACACGCGAACAAAGGGTATGACGTCGTGCAAAACGGAGGACAGCTTCGTACTAAATTCTTCTCATTGACTTACCACCCCTACTGATTCCAACCGGACTTTGAAAACTTCCGCTAACCTTCCTCTCAAAATATCAAAGTTAGTTCTCCGAAAACAAGGAACCTGTCTTTTGTTATCAACCTTACCCAAGGAAAAGTTACAGTGAAATCTGACGATATGATGATCACTGGAAGAAAACTCTTCCCCCACCGAAACATGTTCAACTAGATCCTCAGAACTAGTAAGAACTAAATCCAAAATAGCAGTACCCCTAGTGGCTTCTGATACATGCTGATACAAAACATTTTCTAGCACTAACTTGAGAAAGTCTCTTTCATACTGATTTCCAGATGAAAGGTTCTCCCAATCAATACCTGGGTAATTGAAATCCCCTAGTATGAGAACCCTCTTACGCTTACACATGTAGGAAATTTCATCATGCAGTTTGGCGATGTAGTTTTGATCCTTATTCGGTGTATTGTAACAAACCACAACAATAAGTTTATGACGTCTTTTGTTCTCAAACTCAACCCATATAGTTTCAATATCACTTCTCTATAACCTATACATTATTCGATCGAAACGGATTAAAAGATGAATGGGTATGATTTTTTTTAAATCGGACGACTCTTTTTGAAACACCCTGTATTATGTAATGCATGAGTGTATTACAGGCGTTACATTTGTGAAATCACGTATGTACATTTCGCCAAAATGTTACGAAATGCATTAACAAGTGAAGTGCCGGAAGAGAATACGAGAAAACAATTAAGATACTTGTTTATTTTACTCAAGTTAATTTACTATACACAAATAATAACCATTAAAATTTTAAAGCAAATATTTCACAATTTTACTATTATAATTACTTATAAAGTCTTTATTAATATCATGCAATATTGATTTTTTTAATGTGCTCAAAAAAACCAGTCATCAATTTCAATAGAAGAGAATCACAACAGTTTTGTTTTTATTTCATAGGTGGCAGCAGTTGTTCCAGACCAATAATGTTTCTTACATGTCATATAATATACACTATATGATATATATATGTGTGCGCATTTTCAATACTTTCTATACATAGAAGCATATTTTTACTGATAAAAATTTATTTTCACCCGCATATTAGTTGTGGACAACAGTAACAGAGAGAGCCACAATTTTTTTTATGTAGAATAAGTTTTACAAACGTTTAGTCTGAGAACGTGAGTATGAGAATGGCCCTTACAGTCATGTCTTCCCCTCTTGCTGAACAGAGGAAAATCCCCTATATAGTATAAGGTAATACGTCATTTATAGTCATTTCACACAGATATCGAGATTCTGTGAGCAGAGAAACAACAGGTCAATTCAGGTGAAATAAAAGAGAAGATGTTGGTAAGCATGGGACAAAGGCATATTGACAGGATTGATGAACTCAGCAGGCTTGGGCGGAAAATTTGGGAATTTGTGGGGGGGAAAAATTGGACTAAATTGGGAGAAAATCAACAAATTTAATGTAGCCGCATAGACTGCAAACCAGTAAATACATCTCTCCGTAAAGACGGGGGGGGGGACGGGGGGGGGGGTTCCTAAAGGAAAAATTAGCAAACAGAACAGCACATGAATAAGTATCTGAGAGATACAACGAGGCATTTCCTGCCGAAACGGCTGGGTTTTTAAGTATGCGAAATCATAGTTGAGAGAATTATTAACTAGTAAAAGAAATATCATGACCAACAAAACAAAAAACTGATACATTATAAACCATTCTTTTCAGTTCTTAACGCCAAAAATAATCCTATCACATAACAATCTTATCCGAGGATGATGTCACTCTCCACTATCCATACAAAGGATTTTAACAGCTGGCTGATGCGGAGATATATTTTGGAAAAAGTGAAAATTCAACTGCCCCTACGGGGAATCGAATCCACGTCTTTTCACTTTTCGAGTGAACGCCCTAGACCATTATAGTCGCCATCTGGTGGCACTGTCAGCAATTTCGAGCTTTGGCCTGATTTAGGTCCGACCGTCCATGTACGGTCCCGTTCAGTGCACACGAGCTCCAAGGAAAGATTGAGAGATTCGTTGCGTTTGTAGTCTAGTGCGTTTATCTGGAAAGAGAAAGGACGTGGGTTCGATTCCCCACAGTGGGAATTGAATTTTTCCTCTTTCCAAAATATATCTTCGCATCAACCAGCTGTGAAAAACCTTTGCATAACAACCTTACATATCACATAATTTTTGGCAACACGCTGATTCCGAAAACTGCAAGAATCACGATGATTTCAATGAGAAACCATATCCAATCATCATTTGATCATTTTTGTCTCACCACGGTATTTTCTGCACACGAGTGCTAATTAGACCGGGACCTACAATGTATTGCTGATTCCGAACGCGGTAGCCTTTTCTTTATACTCACCGAGAGGTTGGTGCGATAACCCCCTCGATGTGGGACTCCCTGTGGCAGCAATTTTTTTCTGTGGTCATGTTGCCGTTTCTGTTGTATCCCTGTGTCAGGAAAGTTTCTGCCAAGGAAGAACCAGGTATCGAACTCGCGCGACACCTCTAAAAAACATCCTTTGGTACTTTAGGCGAGTATCTCACCGACCTGGTTCACCGCGCCCAAACCATCTAATAACCTATAACAATATACTCAAATAAATAAACAAATAACCCTCAAAAAAACATTTTACGCCTCTCTCGACCTCAGGCAATTGCATTCAATGTACAAGACACGAAGAAGTAGAAATGAGTTAAGGATCATTTAACTTGTATAAGAAATATTTCCATGACCAACAAATCAAAAATTTGATATACTAAGAATCATTTAAATGAGTTCTTAATGCCAAAAAAGGAACCCAACAACAACCCTACATATCAGAAAACTTTTGACAACAATGCTGGTTCCAAAAACTGCAAAAATCCAAACTCCAACGAACCACGATGTTTTAATGACAAACCATATCCAATAATCTCACTAAAACAAAAAAAAACCCTATTTCGCTCTTCTCTCGTCTCTCGACCACGAAAAACTTCATTTAACCGTTTTAACATTCAAACAAGACACGAAGAAGACTTAATTTAACCGTCTTTTTTTCCCCGTCAGATACTAAGTATCTGATAATTGTGCGGGATTCCTGGAAAATAGGGAATCTCTTTGCTTAGTAACTTTGGCAAATTATTCGAGAGAGTTGTGGTAACGCGTATCAACACTTATGAAAAATCTCATGCAACAATTGGGCCCGAACAACGTGGATTTAGAGACGGTCATTCTACAACCACACAATTATTAAGAGTTATAGAAACACTCCAAGAAGCTAGAATTTATCATGATACAGCTGCAGTTGCACTGTTGGATTTAAGTAAGTCATTTGACAAAGTGTGGAATGATTTGTCACAGAAATAGCAAAAAGAATGTCCCAGAGAGGTTGTGAGCATGAAATTGACCAAAAGCAGGGTTCCAGAGAGAGTTTGCAAGCATTGAAGTAACCAAAGAGAGTGTCGCGGAGAGTTTGCAATTAAAGTTTTGTATGATCGTGAGTGACCTAGAGAGAGAGTTTGCAACCATAAAATTAACAAAAAAATATTGTACCAGGGAGACCAAAAAAGATTGTCCGAGAGAGAGTTTGCAAGCATGGAAGTGACCCAAAAGTGTGTCCCAAAAGATCTGTAAGCACGTGAGTGACCTAAAGTGTATATAAGGATGAAATTCACAAAGAAGAGTGTCCGAGAGAATTTGCAAGAGTAGAAAGGAACAAAAAAAGACTATCCCAGAAAGTTTGTAAGCACGACACAAAGTTATATTGACAGCAGTCAATTACGTCAACTAAGCAGTCTATATCTGGGTGGGAAATTCGGGAGTTTGTGCTAAAAAAAATTGGATTAAATTATAAGAAAAGCAACACAATTTGTGTAGCGTCCCCCCGGCGGCAAACCTGTAAATCCACCTCTCCGTATAATAAGCAGGATTCTAAAAGAAAAATGATCAAGCGAAACAGAACATGAATCTGAGAGAAACAACGAGGTCAAATTTCTTGATGCAAAGACTGGGTTATACGTATGCGAAATGAGTTGAGGATCATTAAAATGTTAACAAAAAATACTTCCATGACCAAAGAGAGCCAAAAATTTGATACATTAAAAAGCTTTCATATCAGTTCTTAACGCCAAAAAAAAGAAAAAGGAACACAACAACAAACCTTACATATCAGAAAACTTTTGGCAACATGCTGATTCCCGAAAACCGCAAAAATCCAAACTCCAACGAACCACGATGTTTTTAATAACAAACCATATCCAATAATCTCACCAAAAAAAAACCACCTATTTCGCTCCTCTCTCGACCCCGAAAAAACTTCATTCCAAGACACGAAGAAGACTTTTAATTTAATCGTCGTTCCTTCCCTCGGATACTAAGTATCTGATAATTGCACGGGATTCCGGGAAAACGGGGAAAAATAATAATATAAAATAAAATATGGGAGAGATATACAGCGGGAGGAAATCATTACCGCTCTAATACCCAAGGTAAGTAGAGAAGAGACGTGACCAGAGGAATGAATAGCAGCATCACCGTACGTATAAACCTTTGATAAAAATCTTCTCGTGGAAAATAAATAACGCGATGTTTTCAAGAAAATAGCAAAAGAAAAAAAATCCTACATGAAGAGAAAGATCGGAAAAAAAATAAAATAAAATTACGTAAATTTTTCTCCCGCGGAAAAAGCAATCAGAGGCTTTTAAATACCGACCACGCGCTAATGGTTTTTCTACCACCTCTTTCCCATTTTTACAGCAATTACCATCACGATACTTACGTTTTAATCGTCGCACAGTGTATGGCACTTCCGTAACATTTCCTTGAGATTACTTTCTAAGATTCCGTGTTATGTGATCCTGTTATTTTTCCTGATCTCTCTCACGACACTGATTCTTTTAATAACCTTTTTTTTTTCTTCTCTCGTTTACTACCATCAAACTTGTATTTTATTGCCGTAATTTGTTCTTTGTAATTGATTTTTAATTCCGGAATCACTTTTTCTCGTTATATGGTAGATATCACTGTTAATTTTCTGGTGATTCCAAGATTTTGTTTTTGATGCGTGCGTGATTAGAGTCTGTGAATTCTTTTTTTTTCTTGTAATATTACATCATGTAACGCGATTTGAAAGGAGTTTTTTAAGTTTCTCCGAATGATTTTTCATTGCGTAATCGTTTTATTTTTTTAAATATTTTTTTGGCATTGAGTTGTGCGATTTCTTAAATTTCCCGAGTGTTTATAGCCGGCATATTCATCCCGTTGCTCGCGAGCACCGCAGTGCTCACACAAGCAACAACAACAGTGCTCGTGTCTGATTTCGTGCTCGCGAGTACTTGATCAATGTCCCGTATTGAACAACTTGTAAAAATCGAATTTAACGATTGAAATCATCCTAATTGCATGCATTCGTATGCTAAATTTTCGATAATGGGGGTGCTCTTCTTTTTCTGATGGTTACAGGCAGCTTATATCCCGGGAGCGACAGAGCCTGGGGTCGTGTTTGGTCTGACGGTTACAGGCAGCGTTCGCGACTGGAAATGGAAAATGTTGACGAACTCTGGTGCATAGTTTCACCCAGCACTAGCTGTAGTAGAGCTAACAAGAGCTGGTGTTGGTTTGATCCCGCGAAGTTGCATGTGCTTGCTTCAAGTCACGACACGATAAACGATCCTATTCACCTGTTTTGGGTAACACGATTTTAAGATATAAGTGTAGAGATCGTGGAAGCCATAGGATGGTCCACCCGTCATACTAGTGCAAGCACGATGCCCACACGGTTACACAGCGGCTTTTGGTTCAGCTGCTTCCCTAAGCTTCCGAAATCTGTCGGTGAATCCCCTAAGTCCTAAGACAAACCCAAGTTATACTTTGACTGACCACATTTCTATGTTGATAATACGAGAAATACAATTACGATATTAAAATATACCAATAGTTTCAACCGTATTCAAATTATACCCTTCCCTTCAATTTTTATGAACTTTTAAACTATTTACGAATTTATGGGATACCCTGTACTAGAATAAAGTATATAGCATAGTTGCAACAGGCCATGATCAATTTTTAAAAAAAGAGAATATGTTAATAATGTACAAAGGTTTTTAACAGCTGGCTGATGAGAAGATATATTTTTTTGGAAAGAAATAAAATTCAACTGCCCCTGCGGGAAATAGAACCAACACCTCCTAGACATAGAAGACTTCCGCAGTCTGCTTGTGACGTCAGTAAGTAGTCCATTTTCCCTCAGAATATTCAGGGGAAAAAATTCCCTGCTCGTGCCGGTATCATCGTTGTGTGGAAAAGAAATGATCGGGCTCAAAATTGGCGATTTCTATGCCCCGCATCCAATCACTACGCAGTGTTTGTGAGGCAGTCAGAAAGGTTCTACACCAAACCAAGAAGAAACGAAATAGGATGCTGTGTTTCAAAACGTGGCAAACTTGCTAGATAGTCTGAAGGATGAGCAAATTGCACAATTTCTTATATATGATAACTAGTTACTTAAATAAAAGTTTCAAAAGAAATGGAAATTACTTTAACATCTTTTTATTTGAAATTAATGTGCATTTTCAGTTAATTAATTTTTAATCAGTATAAATTAATTAACTCTATTTAATTAAAATAATTGGTGATTATGATTATGGGAAATATAATGTATCACGTGAAAAAATAAATTTAAGAAAAACTATTTTTGTTATATTTTAAAAAGGGTCATCTTCATGGAAACTCATGAGACATAAAATTTCCAAAAAAATTTCATTTTTGTAAAGTGATAAAAAAATGAAAATTCTTCCTAATCAAGTTTTTAAGAAACACCGAGACACTCGTCAGACCTTTTAATTTGCAAAAATATTAATTTCATACAAGAACGTGTACAAAAATTAATTGAAAGACATTTAACAAAGCGTTACGCAAAAGCAACGTCAGTCAAAAATGGGATTGAGAGAAAGAACAATACATAGTAAAAATAATAATATTAATAATGAGAAACAACGAATTTTTCAAAAACGTTGAAAATTTAATATGGTAGGAAATTGTTAGTTAAAGTTTAAAAGCAGTGCCGTAACTAGGCAGGTGCAACAGGTGCACCCGAACAGGGCCCAGTTGGAGGGGGGGAAGGGGACAGAATGGACCTAAATGGGCCATTTTGGGCCCAAGAAGTGACCTAAATGCAAATTCTTGCACAGTGCACAAGAATGGCTAGTTACGACAGTGCTTAAAAATATATAGGCCTATATATGTATGTATTATATATTAATTATTTACCATATATTCGCATTTCTCCCTCGCCTTTGACAGTCTGGAACGAAGGTGTGTCCGTTGAAACTTCACACCTGTAGATCCCTTCGGAATACACGTCCGTCGTATACATGTAGATGTTGCCTTCTTTACACTTGTATAACTTCAATGAAAAGAAATTATATAAAATTTATGATTATTATAGTACTGGTGTTATTCGGAATACTATTTTTATAATTAACGATTGAGTGGAATAGTATGGACTGTACGTTCTCGCCTTATAACCATAAGCGGTGTTATCCAAAAATTTATTTTTGAAGAGTAATTTCACTGCTGACCAAAATTTTACGGGGCATTTTCTGTTATCAGTGAGAAATAACTCTATATTTAAGGAGAAATTACCTGAAATTTGAAGGCGTATTTTCAATCCTCAACGAAATTAAGGGGAAACTGAATTTTGATGCGTATTGGGGCGAACACTGACGATAAGCAATATCAATATTTCAATCCGGTGGATGCTACGCGAATTTTAGCGTGTGTGTGAGTAAACGAAGCCACTTCATAATATTGACATTGTACTCATAGCTCCTACCGCCTAGGGTAAATTCTACCGACCACCAATGGGTTTATATCGCCCCCCTCTTCGAAATATCACATTTAGATCTATGTTGATGAGGAAAAAATGGATATTGTATGTTGTCATTTTTTGGTAACTCAGCTAACTTCTAGTTCACCTCATAATTCGCGCAGGAGTGAACCCAAAAATAGCTGCTTCACCAAACACCAACTCTGGCCATATCGCTATATTGCAATTTACTGGAATTAATGAGATGGGTTGGAAATGAAGGCGCTGTCTGTCGGTGGTCGCCTCAAGTTCGTTAGGGAAAATATCTTATCTATATCATCCCTTGGATTCGAACCCGGGACCGTGACAGCAACCTACACGGTGGTTGGGTTTGAACTTGGCACCGTAACCTCAACGGTGATAGACGAGCATCTTACCACCGCGACACTCGGGGTCCCCCAAGAACAGCTAGCATCCAAACGGTTAACAACCCTTTTTCATCATTTGCGTATTTCTGAACTAAATTCAGTATATGTATACGAGGTTTGTTCAAAAAGTATCCGGCCATAATTTTTAGTGTGTGAACGAATGAAGCTATAGGTACGTGGTTTGGTGCACATATGAAAGCAATCCTAGTGAGCACGCTTGGATTTTTTCCTGCCTGCGGAGCTGCCAATTGCTAGCAGTCCGCTGATGAGTGAAGAAGTGTGAGGGCCTTAGCATTTTTATTGTTATTGATAAAATGGCAGAAAAAATAACGCTACCGCATGGAGCTGCTAACCACTTCTCAGAATCGGTAGGTAGTACTCCTTATGAAGATGGTTGTGCCGTACAGCGCGCGCGTAGTCACGCTGAATCTTGCCTCTGCAGTCAAAAAACACGGTCAGGAAGACTGTCATTGCATCTCCTGAAGACCAAATCGTCAGTCAAACTGCAAGGAAAGGATCCAATGATGATGCTCGTTTCGTCTGCAAGTTCTTCGATCGTGATTCGATGATCCTGCATCAGCAGAGCCTTCACTTTTTGTTATTCAATAACGATCTCCTTTCTGCATGCTGAGGGTCTGCCAGAGAATGTGCTTCACTCTCTGTTGATGTGCGGCCATGGTTGAAGCGGTTGCGCCACTCTTATATCGGCGTGGTGCTCATTTCTTAATAATCGAAGGTCTGTTCGAATCTTTAGGATTCGTGATCTCGGGAATCATCAAGTTTGACATGAAATTTAATGCAGTAGCACTGTTCACGTTTTTCCTGCTATTTTGTCAAAAATGAAAACGTGACAGTGCTGACTTACACTTCCCCATTCATCGGTGGTCTGTCTTGACCTGGGAGCTTCCGAAGGAATGTTAAAATTTAAGCATGCGCACCAGGTTTGTCTACATACGTGCACCAAACCACGCCTCTCTAGCTTCATTAGTTTAGGCACGAAAAAATTATGGTCGGATACCTTTTGAACAAACCTCGTGTACGAAGTGTAAAGTTCAATTTAAGTATAAAAATATTTATTACTTCCACTCTTCATCTTTCGAAGCATTGGTCAAAGAAAAATATTTTAATTAGAAGTAGATCTAAATAATTTGCCCATTTTAAATATGCTATTTATTTTACTGGAAGACGTATACCGTAGTTTCCCCAACCTTTTTCGTCCCATCACCCCCTTCTTCAGACATTTTTTCCCCATTGCCTGCCAACGAAATCTGACCCATAGGATCCTATGTTAAACCCGTAGCTCCTACCGCCCCCTGGAAAATTCCATCTGCGCTAAGGGAGCGTTAACGCCCACATTGGGAATCGCTGACTGACGTATACGAGCCTAGATATAAAATGTAATTTTCTATACGATAGATACACTTGGCCCTTAGCCTCTAACTTCCAATTGTAAAGTTATTGCTCCTTACGAAGAAAGGGTCCCGAGGTGATGTCTTCTAAAAGTTTTGAAAAAATTGCCACTGATTTCGTTCTTTATAATATGCTCAAAAATATAAAAAAGAAAATCTGGCGGAATTATATTATGAGTCACACAAAAAAATTGCTAACGAATTTTTGATTCATATTGCATTTGCCCATCGCTCTTTGTTAATTTTTTTTCAAATAACTTTCATACAAACTTTTGTATGAAACTAACATTTTTGGAAATTTTGGAAATTAAAACGTCTTATGCGTGAGAGAGAGAGAACTTTTCAAAATTTGTTCGCAAAGAAATTTGGTTTTTTATGACTTTTGAGAAAATGCAATTTTTAGCAATTTTATCAGAAATTTTGATATGGATTTTCTTTCATGACCATAAGCAGAGGTTACTAAAAAAAATAGAGAAAATATAGTTTAAAGTAATTTTTTTTGTCATATGGTATATGAGGTTTCTTTATTATTATAATTCAATTATTTTTTTTTCTTCCAGTATAAGTACATTTCATGCCTTCTGGGGTTATTATTATTATTATTATTGTAAATTATTTTTAAATCATAATGTCTAGTCATTTTAATAAAATAAACATTTGATTGACTGACCTTTTGTGGCCCTGTATCGAGGTAGACTCGCCTTGGTCGTCGGCGAGACAAGACAACGACTATAAGTTCGCTGAAATATTTGAATTGAAATATATTTGAAAACAACAGCATAAATAAGGGAAAGAAGCGTTGTCTTTTTTAGTTTATGCTGTTCTTTCCCAATGTTTCTACAATTTTTGAATTCAAATATCTCAATATTGCACTTAGGAACATGGAAGTTTTATTTTGTTGGCATAAGAAAAGAAAGGAAAACCACTTTCTTATTGGAAGTTAGAGGTCAGAGGAACCATATTGAAATTTATATTTTTTATTTCATGACACACCGTTTTTCACTTTCAAAACTGCCACAGAGTGATTCTTGAACGCATTTTGAACAATTTTTTTTTTCATTTTAACCACACCTCTACAATGAACGGTTGATAAGACAATGGCCGCATTAGGACTTACAGGACACCCTGTATATACATTGAAACCTGTCTAACACGGACACTGTATGAGACGGAAACCTGTTTTATACGGAACCAAAATATAGTCTGTTCAATGATTAGTGCTTTTATTCGCACCTTTACAAAATGGAATTCTGTCTTAAACGGAATATTATTTAAGTCTGTTGGCGTTCCGTTTTTTCGTACAGGTTTCACTGCATGCATCTCTTGAAATTTTCATGAAATTTTTCCACTATATCTTCCGATTTTATAAGAATTCAAAATGCACGTTCTTATTTGGAGTCTAAGAATAACACATTCCTCTAGAAAATATAAGAGAATATTTTTTTAATGTTTTTCTATGTTTCGAAACAGCGTTATCGCTCGAAGCGGTTAGAAACAAACTGAACAAGGGAAGCAGAAATAACCAATGCTTATACTTACAACGTTGCTAAGTTCCTGAGTGGTCTATGACCAGAGGCCCTTGGAAAACAAAATATAGAACGAAGATAATCCGCATCATGGTTATATTCGTATAGATATAATGTATAATATATAACGTATATCCTCTGTGGAAAATGGTTGTGGTTGAGAAAATATTGCCTATTTTTGCCAACGCAAACTCTAAGACAACAAAACGTTACATAAAAAGTTATTTCTAGCTTGTGATTCGCGAAACTAGTTTATAACGAACAGAAAAAGAACACTCTCGATGCTGATATTTCAATATTTAAATCCAATAAATCTTTCACATTTTTTTCCATGTACAGGGTGGTCAAAAAATCCGTAGAAACTTCAAAAATGCATAAAAACCGGAAAAATAACCGAAATAAAAAACGGTTTGCAGGGTTAGCATCGCTAGGTCACGGGAATTGTTTTTAAGACAGGAAGAAAAAAAACTGAAAAATAGCCGATAGGTGATGCTAACATACACAAGTCAAAGAAAAATACACAAATAACGAACAGAATCCCTTCAAATCGTTTATTACAGAAGTATGTGTTCCATGTGACATTGATTGAACATTGAAGGACCGGACGCACCCCGCTTCACGTGTTCCACGTGACAACCACACACACACACACATCACAGGGGATAACATATTGCAGGCGAATCACAAACACAGCAACGGCAGAGTTCTGCAGGTCCGGATGTATACATGGCACCTGTCGGCAGATCGGTTCTTTCAGTTCCAACAGATTGGATGGACCGGATCGATACACTTTTCTTGGTGTACGTCAGCGCTACCTATCGGCTGGTTTTTGAGGTTTTTTCTCTGTCTTAAAAAATTTCCGTGAGCTAGCGATGCTGACCCTGCAAACCGTTTTTTACTTCGGTTATTTTTCCGGTTTTTACGCATTTTTAATGTTTCTACGGACGTTTTGCCCACCCTGTCTTTTAGCAGAGTGTTTTTGTATGTAGGGCTGATCCTGTTTGATCATTGGTCGATCAGGTTATAGGTTCATTGAATCACGTGTGGCGTGTGTGGTGTCACGTGTTCATGGGAATAATTTAAATCATGGTTAAAATGTTTAAAACATTGGTTATGTAATAAAGTTAAAACACACATTTTAAACATATAAATGTCGAAACACCCAGAGGCCTACGCGGCGGGGAGGGTCATCATACCCCTCCCAAGACTATCAAAATTTAAAAGTATTTTTAAATACATTGTGGGCGAAAAGTCTTTGACGCACTTTCAAAATCAATAAACAATCACCCAATTCCATAAAAAAAGTGCGGCTTAGTATTTAAAAGAATTAGCGTTACATAAGACTACCATATTCCAATATGAGTACCCTTTCACCTGTTCAGATGTAGCTCGGGCTAAAAAGAGTGCGACTCTAGACTAGAATTAATCCCGAATAATTAATGACTACCAATAATCCTGATGATCGACCCTTTAACCACCAAACTATAAATCACTAAAAATCCCCCCCCCCTTAAAACGTCATACGTTATTCTTCATGAAGTAGGCTTTCTTCCGGTTTTCTCCAGGTGCTAAGTAAGAAGGATGGGAAAATCTATTCCATTGAGAGAAAAATAAGCTTTACAAAATATCTGGGCTTGTCAATGCTAAAACTAAAAGCTTTTAAGAAGGCGAGGTATCTCGTCAAAATACGACAATTTCTTATAGAAATAAGAAATCTTTGAACGACTGCTGAATCTTCTGGCGTTTTTTGACATCAACAGTTTGATAGAGCTTATTATAGAAGTAAAATCTCGAATAGCAAGGACCCTAAGACACTTCCCTGAAGGAATCTATACTTAATCAAAACATCTGATAACATTTGAATCGCTTGATACTGGCGGAAATTAGTCACAAGAGATAGTTTTTCGGAAAAAAAAAAACATTCATTACTTTAGACATTTCAGCATAAATTTTGACACTTTAACTGTGGATATGTTTCACCAGGGAGACACGATGTCCTTTTGAAATAGGGCTGACGCAACTTATTAAAGTCTTGGATAATGTTACCGTTCAGGCATTGTTATCGCTTTTCCAACAGAACTGACCAATATCATATCATCTGGGGAAAAATCGCTTACAGATATCGGGAATTCGGATAATACGAAGGTTTTTAAAATAGCTGCCTGATGCGAAGATGAATTTTGGAAAGAGAGAAAATGCAACTCCCCTTACACTGGGAATCGAACCAACGTCCTGTTATTTTTCGGGTGAGCGCACTAAATTATAAAGGCAACGAACATCTCCAAGCTTTTCCTAGAATTCGTGTGCACTGAATGGGACTGTGTACATGGATGGTCGGACCTAATTCAGGCCAAAGCTCAAAACTGCTGACAGACACTGCCACCAGATAGCGACTTACCTGAGGATGACGCTACTCTCCGCTTTCCATACGAAGGTTTTTAACAGCTGGCTAATGCAAAGGTGAATTTAGGAAAGAGAGAAAATATTTCGGATAATGTTATATAAATTTTTTTTCTTAGATTTTTGTACTTTTTTTTGCGCATTCTGAAACTTACCTCAACTCATTTTTTCCCCTTTAAGTTATCGTTATTAGGCTGCAAGACTATATGTAGGAGGCTCTCTCTACACGGTGTTCTCTCTTCCATCCTTCCCTTGGGGGCCGTTTAAGTTGACTTTTGATGACAAGGGGAAGAGGGGGGTTTATATAATGCTTACGTCATCACCTTTATGAAGAATATGAGTTGGGATTCAGAGGGACAGAGCTGATGACGAAATTTTGCTGACAGGGGGGGGGGGGTCAGCATCTTGCTGACTTTAGTTGACAAGGGGGGGGGAGGGGGTCAAAAAGTGCTAAAAATTTCCTTACGTAATACTTGAACGGCCCCTCGCTGACAAATATTTCTGTACTCCGTAATCAGTACTATTGACTCTGATCCATATACGTGTGGAACTGCTTTTGCAATGGCCTCACCTTGGTGAAGGCAAATATATGACAAAAAATAAAGACCTTTCCTTCAGTTCTCTATCAGTTTCGTTCATTTTATCAGGTACAAATTTATTTTTTCCTAGAGGCGTTATCAAGGAATCTATGAAACTTATTTTACAATAAAAAATGCGATTCATGATATACATTAGAGAGTTTCTCATTCTGACGCTTCAGAATGGCTGAAGGAAAAAAATGTAAGGTTTCAGCTTAAAGGGGAAAAAGATTGTCCTGCTTCTCTCAGAACTAAAAAAACACACAAACAGGACAATTGAACATTTTTTGACAAATTGTTGGAAAGAAAAACAAAGTTATAACGTGTGTCACCAATATCCGTTTACCATTCGTCGCATTTGACCGAACGGGGTGTATGGACACAGTACTTGCAAAAGTGGATTTTTTTCGGATAATGTTAGCATTCGGTTATTGCTATCAGGAACCACCGCCAGACCAACGGTGACCCTCGCTCTGTCCATAAAATGATATGTCTTGTGATTCATCCAGATTCATCTCTTGAGACATACAAGCTAATTATATAATTGGCGTCCATCCTGCTCAGCGAAAGTTCCTGCGGGGAGAGACAGGAAATAAGTCCCCCTAATCAAGTGCCGGCGTAGCCAACTTAAAAGAGTTTACTTTCTTCATCTCCATTACCTTGATACAGTGGTTCCCAAAGTGTTGGTCACGGCGTGCGTAACACTGATGATTTAAGATGTCACGAAAGAATTTCGTAAATAAAACGTTCTGATGCAGTAAATATATAAAACCGATATACTGATTCTTTTTTGAAGGGGGAGTTGTCCCGTAGTGAGTGCGCACTTGTTTACATTTTTTCCTCTGGATTTTGGAAAAATGTCTGCCCTTCCGAGGATTAGTTGAGCTATTTAGCACACACACATATATATATACAGTGAAACCTCGATAAGTCGTCACCTCATATTAACGAAAAATTGTGACGGCTTAAGCGAAGCGCCGTAAGTTTCAATGTGCAATATTGTAAAAATCGTACAAATTTAAAATATTATGGCATTTATTAAAATATGAATAAAAATTACAATGTTAATAAAATTTATAGATTGCAAAAGAAGAAATATTTTATTTTTACTTTTTTCTCTCTCTTATTACTTAAATTATTGTGGTAAAATGTATTGGTACACTTTGATTTGTACTAGTCATTTTTAATTTAGACTAATCAGAGAAACTGTTAGAATAGTTGGCTTCTCTTCACAACAGGAATATTGCACATTAATTTTACATACATATGGAATTTAATCTTAGTGGTTTAATTCTTCATCAGTAGTTCATCATACAACTAAAGGTAATCTCGAACACAAGACCCACTTGTGAGTTGAAGTGAGCCCTGCATAGGGAAAGTATACATTAGAAGACCTCAACTTTATAAATGTCTGGTTTTTCAACAAAGATATTTCGTTTAAATTCGAAGCCGTAAGTTAGTGGGGCCCATGGAGAAATCAGATGAGATGCGTGGATTAGTGCTGCCATCTGTATTTCAAATTGTGAGTCAAGTGTATTGATTGAACATTTGTAGCGTTGTAGGGCTACTGCTCTCTGTGGCGAGACTTTTTACGCGGGGAATCGGCTTGCATTCACGCCTCGAAGTTGGGAACCGCATAAAACCAATTTCACCCTACGCGGACGACGGCGGGGTTCGAACCCACCGATGCGAATCCGTCACTATGACCATTTTAACACCACAGCGGCAATGTGTTTAGTCCTCTCATGATGCAACCTGCTATCGCAAATTCTACCACAAGTCATTGTACCACTTGATCATTGTTTGGCGCAGCGTGACCTTTTGTGATGGCCCTTTCAACTATAAAAAACGAACTCCAATCCGAAGGTGCATATGCACCCTCGAATGAATGGTAGCACATATTGAAGCAAATCGGTCGGAAAAAATCAGCAAATCGTTCTCCAAAAACTCCCTCTACCGCCTTTGTTATTGCGATTCAGCAGCACATTCCCCGATCAAAAATGCATGTTTATGTGTCTTATATCACCTTTTAAAGTTTGTCACATGAATTTAGAATCACCCTGTATACGTGTACAGTGAGAAAGACATCAAGGAAGTAGAGCCACTGTTTGATTATTCCCGTCTCAGTGCAGGCTCTGTGTGTGTTCTGTGTGTATATATTGCATTTTCTCTAAAGGAAATGGGAACAAAACTGCTCAGCACTGTGGACGGAGGCTTTGTTTCTTCGTTTCCCGTCACAGTCGAGGCGCTGTATATATATATATTTTGTATAAATTGTGTATTTAGACCATTCTCAAATCTCTCCCACTTCAACATATGCAAGCTTCTTCTTCTTCTCTCTTGCCCTACATGTCTTTCCCACACTTCTTTCGAAATCCCAGGCTGCGGTCTCCGGCCCTTATGTGCCACTGGGCGCACGTGCAATTTTTCTCCTTAGTCATTGGATTCAGTCACCCATTTTTGCCAAATGGCTTGTACGTTGCATCGAGTTGATGGCTGTCTTCATGGGGAGAACGATGCGAGTGATTCGAAACTTGCGAGCAAGGGGAGCCACCTCTATAAATATTTGCTAACTTTTCCGACGCAACTCCGCCTCTTTTGAGGTAGTGAAAGTAAGGTGCTTTGCATCAGTCCGGGGTTGTGAGCGGTTCTATCTATGAACAAATTATCAGACCTGTTGGCTTTCGCTCAGAAAAGCAATATTTACAACCTCCGGAAACATCAAAATTATATTCTCAGGAGATTCACAGGTGCTCCAAAATACTTCAGACTAACCGACCTGCACGCTGATCTTCAAATTCCATCCATCTACAAATATATAAAGAAACTGGCCAAAAAGTACTTTGAGAAGCAAGATGCTTCAGAAGTGGATGTTATCAGCTCAGCATCCAACTACCCAGCTGAGCAGAAATTAGTACAGCTAAGACCGAGGAATATCTTGGTTACAAATTTTAGAAAGGAATTTTAATTGTTAGAACAAGTAAAAAATAAGGGTTAGTCATTCTGAAGTTGTGATGTTGAGAATGCCGTGCATTTTTTATTGATAATGTACCAACAGCATATTATAGATAAACATTACTGTAAATAAATTGCACCAATTTTTTTTTGTTGTAAAATGCTGCAAATGAATGCTGCAATGTCCATTGATAGTTCACTACAGATCGATTTTATTTTTAACATGGTAGAGTGAGGAAATGTCATGTAAATACATTTGGTCACTAAATTGATTATTGCAATATTTGAAAGATATATGATATGAACGCTTTGTGAATTATACAGTAGAATGGGTCGAAAAAGTATAGGAATTTATTTTTTCAAAATTACTTTTGGCTTGGGTGGGAAAGTTGTGTCTTGGGTGTATTAGTTTACGAAATTTTTTTTATTGAAATTCATTCATATCTTCTGGTACCCCGAGCGACCCAAAAATAGTTAAAAATTCACACTTTCATGAAAATGTATTAAAAATTGTAAATTAATGAACATTTTTTATAAATTTTGCAGAGTATTGAGGTATTAAAGTATAAACTTATAAATAATAATAATTTCATAATAATACATGAAGTATAAATTTAAAAATCAAAGCAATAAATTATAAAACTTATAAAAATTGTACGTATGTAATAGCTTTTTTTAATTCTATCAGTTTGAAGATTTACATATTTCTAAATGTTGTAATGCTTTTTGGTATTAAAATGTTTGATATATTGTTTCTTGATTTTATCCTATTCACTATGAAGCCTTGTGTCTTGTCCACACACACTTTCCATTGCCTCAGACATTAGGCGAATGCATCTTTCAACTGCTTGGGTATGGCATGAGTATTTTCACCATTCCTTCCAACTTTTACCATGCCTTCAAATTTTTTCTATACTAAATGATTTTATACATTTAATAATAAACAATAAATGATTTTTCATTCTCTGCCTTTACTATTTTCCCTGTGAAATAGATTATTTTACTCTTTTTTTTTTATCCAAAACTTGCATAAAAATTGATTTTATCAAATATTTAAGTGCCTTGGGGCACCGGAAGAAATTAATTGAAATTGAAAAAAATTTACGCTTTTTGTAGCATTCTTAAATTTTTGCGCCCCAAGCCGATTCTTTTATCCATATTTCGATTTTTCGGTCCACCCTATTATATAACCATTTGTTATGCGACCTATATCAGCATAGATTTTTTAATCTAATATACAATTGCCAGATGTTTAAAACAAACATCAAATGATTCTGATTGCATGGGGGGGGGGGTGTATTTTTGTTCTGTAAATTCTAATAACCATTTGCAACCTTTTTTCACTATCTTATTTATTTATTTTTTCTAATATGTTTGCCAAATTCTCAAAAGTCACATTAAATGGTTCTGATGGCATTTTTTGGGGTTTTCATACACATATCACCGTTCTCCGAATGGAACTATACTGTAAAAGATTCTGTGAACTTATGTTGTAAAAGATTGGTAAATTTTGCAGTTTGCGGGAAAGTAAATCACTTTAGTGAAATTATATTTAATATTGTAGGGGTTCTTCACATTCATGTGTTTCTCACATGTAATGATACTGTACTGTATAATTTTTTTTTCTTCAATATTTTCCGGAAGCCATATTTTTTGCTGATGAAATTTTATTTTTACCCATTTATTGCTGGTGGACAAAAGTGCCTAAGGAAGGCGCCACTTTTTCATGGTGAATAAGTTCACAAAATATGGCCGTTTAGAGTCTGAGAATGCTTCCATGTGCACAGAGTTTTTTGCTGAGCAGAAAATAATTCCCCATATTGTGTAAGGCAGCATGTTATTTTCTCATTCCGCACAGATATCGAAATTCTGTGAGCAAAGAAATAGGTCTGTGCAGGTGTAATAAAAGGCAATGTAAAAAAAATTAAAGGGCACATTTCATGTAATGACGTTTTTCCTTTTTATTGCGAGCATCTCGGTGCTCATCATTCCGCCCACCCGAAACAGGTCTTTGGTGATCCCCTATAGTGAATTTATAGCGTAAAGAAAAACAATGAGGTTTGTCCCGGGTTCTCGTGCTCAGAATATACGCAAATATATAGGTCTTATCAAAACTTATATTAATGAATCTATTTTCTGACACAAGCATCACTGATAATACACGGAAACCCGTCTTTTTACGCCTAAGGTTCCATCAATATCGGGCCGAGTTAGAGAAATATCTAAAATGTAGAGGTACGTTATTGTGAACATTCTGTGTGTGTGTTATAGGGTTATGTCTAATTCGATTTAATATCGTCCAGTGAATAAAGTGAATGATAAATAATAAATTATGTATAAATTATGTTGGCTGAAATATTGAGCCGCCAGCTCTACCCTTGTAGGAGAATCATAGTGCTTACTTAAACCCGTGAGGATAGATGCTTGATTTCACACTCAGGAGATATTCACTGCCTCCGATAGGTTGACAGGGCTCCAACCTCGTGATTCCCAACCATGAGTTCAACTGGACACGGCACGGAGATCCATAGCCCCCACATCCCGCAGTAGGGTTGAGATCTTTGATGGGCGCCCAGTTCAGACTCTCCACGAAACCCCCTCTAATACGAATTTGTAGTGTGAAAAACAAAAATAGAATCACATCTGATCAGAATTATATCTGTCCCCCGAGCAGGAGCCGTGCCCAACCCATTCTTTTTGTGAGGTGGGGGGCATGAGAATAGGAGATTCCACGATAAGATCTGGCACAATGATTTATGACAATAAATAATTATACAAATTAAGAGGTGCTGCTAGGCCTCCTTTCATTTTGCCCTGGGGCTATGATGTTCTTGGGGCAGCAGTAGGGGACACACTTTTTTTGGATTAAAAATACAAAAATTCGTTTGAGTTCTCTATAACAGCTTCATTATCATCAACGGTTCCACGCGGACCAGCCTTACAACTATCAAGGGTTCCGCGAGAAACTTTACCTTGATATAGAGCACAGGTATGCAGAAATGGGCAGTCAGAACATTCCAGAGCCAAACAGCACCACACTAGAGATTCTTCTATTATGGTGTTGGCTGGAAGAGGCAATTGGCGGAAAATCAACCTTGGAATACAAATTTATGCTGAGAAAATCGACTAAAAGAGAAAGAACCTGATTTTTTTTCCGCACAAAACAGGCTTCTGTAGAGATAGGCGACACTTTTTGGAAGTGCAAGAAAGGAGGTGTGTCGAGATGAATTAAGCATTGAATAGCAAAGAGTTGAATAGCATTTCAACACTGAAAGAAATTATATTTACCTGCGCTTATTTATCAACGCGCGCTTTCCCTTCAAGATTCATTTCGATGTGAAAAATTTCCGAGAGTCAAAACATCGTCATAGTAAATCCGTCATAAAAATTTTTTGTCAATGTAATCTTCCTGGCCTTGGGGGAGAGGGGTTTCCAGCCTCTTAATTTATCCCGTTTCGGTTTTTGTGATAGATTCTTATACACCTTCAATGAGCGCGAGTCCCTAGCCAGCGCTTTAGCTTTGGGAAAGCCTATTTCACCATCCGAGAGAGGCACCCTCACATACTGTCACCCCAGACCAAAGCAGGGCCAAGTTACCAAGAGGTATGGTGAAATGGTAGGCTGAGTGATTTGATCTTCGGTGGTGTAATTACCATCCCCACCCTCCTCCCCAACTGTTAAAGTGGTAAATGTCGAGAAATATATTTTGCAAAGAATGGAATTACGTATATGCCTGTTTTTGCATTAACACTTTAAGCGGCTTTTAAAATTTCCCTGATCCGCCAATCGCTTAATTGGAAATCGCTAAATCCTATGCAGAATGTGACAACCTTTTTCAAGAACAGTACTTTCTTCGGATTTCCTGCAGCTGATAGTACTTTACTCCTTCACTCAAGAATAATAAACCGAGGAAGAAAAACACACACTATCTTTCTCTATTATTTATATAGTACGCGTAATCCTATACTATCCGAGAGGGAAAAATCACCTCCCCACTCCTCTTGTCATCGTACTTTGAACAACGTCCATTCACTACGCCGATGGCTACTTTGACAGGTTGGGGGGGGGGGAGACGTGAAATATGTTTGCGAACATAACCCCTTTATATAGAGCTAGCTGGGCTCGGCAATGTCAAAATAAGGGGATTTAAAGAGGTGAGATATCTCGTAATTGTCGAAATATTAGGCATAAAGTTAGACGAGATATCTCGTCAATGCCGCTGCAAAAGTCAATCGATTTACTTTTAAACACTCTCAAAATTTTAATATTAGAAAAATTTTAATATTAAACAGGGAAATCTGCAGAATCGACACCAGTATCGATTGGTGAGGGACAATGCAAGGCTATGGTGCCGCAGGGAATTTTTCTCTAATAGGGTTGTTAATAAATGGAATAGCTTACCCCCGGAGCTAGTAAATTGTAACACAATTGACACGTTTAAAAAGAAATACGATAAACATGTTGGGGTAAATCGAGAAGCTCTATCCATACTTAGAATAAGACAACCATAAATACATTATGGGCATTGTATAATATTTTACCATGTGTATATATTGTTTATAATTTTAGTTTTTAATTGGGTTGCTGTATTTTTGAAATATATGACATTCATATTTTATGGGCATCTTTTTATCTTTTTATCTTCATCTCCGCAAATACACCACTAAGTTTCGCAAAATGTTATTCGACAAAGCTTTTAATTTCGATTTCGATCCGTTCTCTTTGTTTTCCTACATTTTAAGTGGGAATTTTGCCTGTTGTGGCGTTGTATTTGTATTAGATCCAATGGCACCTCAGTTCCGAAATTACAATTTCACTGTTCCTCGGATATCATATCTCTAGTGTCGACACCCTCTCACTATCACTAGTTTTTTGTCCAATATCAAACAATATCTTTGCCACTGTCAATCGCATTCTCTTGTATAGACCCCCAGCGCCAACAATATTGTATAAATAAATAATCATTTAAACCGTGTTTGCCTTACCAATTAGAGTCGTACATCTCCGCAGATACACCACTAAGTTTTGCAAAATCTTATTCGACAAAGCTTATAATTTCGATTTCGATCCGTTCTCTTTGTTTTCCTACAATTCAAGTGTTACGACTATAAATAATCCTGATGATTAAATTTCTCTCACATTGGCTATTTATTTGTTTTATTTAAGAACAATATACTCGCATGCACTGGACTTATATTTTTTTAATGCATGATAGGAAATTATAACCCAGAGGAAAACATTGTCTCAGTCATTTCTATTGTCTGCAAAGCACTCTTGAGTACAATGGTGGAAAATAAAGAGGAAAAAGAAGGGAGAGATACAAATGAAAAAGGAGAGAGAAAAGGATTGGGGGTTATCAAGTGCGAGAAACTGTCCTTTCACTAACAAGCTATTGTGGTCTGAATCTTTTACGGCGTCGTTTCCTAAGTGCTTCGTTACAACATGAATCCTATCCAAATGAAAAAAAGGAGAGAAAAGAGAAAGAATTTAATGAAAGAGGCAGACTATAGTCCTCTTTTTCCTGGAGATAAAGGGACTCGGAAATGGAAAGGCCAAAAAGTAAAATAAAAAAAAACCTCATTGATATATATATATATATATATATATATATACAGGAAAAACAGGAACATACATACATACAAAACACGAAAAGGCGGAAGAGGACAATTACGAAAGATCAAAACCGGTGCACGGGGGGTGATCCAGTTACAAGAAGAAGCAGTGATTGTTCGCTGAATGGGACCAAGGGATTCCCGGGTGCTCATTTGATGAAGAATATCTTGGAATTGCTAGACAGAGAGTGCCTTTTCAGAGAGTTGAAAAGCCTTGCCCGGTTTCCAGGGTAAATGTGTATGGCCGCACAGCTTTTTACTTCCTTTCGATTTTTTTTCCCTTTCGCTTCCGTTTCAATGTTTCCCATGTTCATTTGAATCGTACGCGTCGCCAAACACACTTATTACTATCTGGTCGAGACTTAATTTTTTTTATTGGCTTCTTTTTTACGTGTAAATGGAAAATTCTTTATTTTTATTTTCTCTCGAGGAACGAGTCATTTGACTTGACTTATTTTGCTGAGCTGAAGAAAAATGGTTATATGAGGATTTTTAGTGAGAAGTTGGAGTATTTTCTGAGGAAGTTATTTGAAATATTAGAAAGGGTTCTCATATCTAAGGCAAAAAGGTTTCTCACAAATCTTCTTACTTTACGGCACGCCTACTCCGGTCATATCACCGTATAGTAATATACTACCGATCGAGTAGGATCAGATATCTTCATCCCGAGAACATATATATTTTTTATAACACCCCCTCCTTCAGGAATTTTTTCCCCATCTCCTCCCCCTTCCCCAACTCAAGCCAACCCATAGGATCCCACATTATACCCCTCGCTCATTGCAATCAGATCATTACATCGCCTTCGATGGGTGATTGGTCCACTTTTAGTTCCCAACCAAAAGTGGACCAATGGGACTATAGTGACAGATAGAATATTTAACCAATGGCTTATAGTGACAGATAGAATATTTAACCAATAGCCTATAGTGACAGAATATTTAAGCAATGGACTATAGTGACAGGTAGAATGTTTAACGAATAAAATTGAACGTTAATCCATTGGTTAAATATTCTATATGTTACTATAGCTTAGTTGGTACAGCACTTGACCGGCATGCGGAGGATAAGGCTTCGAGTCCCGGTAGGAGCAGAGATAAAAATCTATCCTAAAATCAGTATCTACAAAATTAACCAGTTTTTCCTTATATCTCGTAACATTGTAGTATCCCACATTTTAGGCGATTTTACGATAACATAATATATGATATATTAACTAACCGGTCAAATACTCTACGGTGTTATACACCTTTTACAAGAACATAAAGTTCAGATAATCTGCAGGAATGTTTTATTTAAATTCATGAATATACTTTTGACAAGGGAAAGAAGAGAAATGGCTGCTTTGAAGTACTGCCACTTGTGCTCGTAAAAGCTTCTTCCTCCCACATCGCAGAAGGGAAACGCAGTACAAAGAAACATAAATTTTCCATTTCTGTACACATAAATTTCGATTTTTCATATTTTGACAAGGAAAAGATTCCCGTTATTTTTATTTTATTTTTTCGTATTTCTCTCGTATTCGGTGATGCAAAAACAGAAATTGATCCATAATATCGATTTTTTTTGTTTCTTGGAGTGTTTTTGTTTAGAAAAAGTGTGCACTCGATCCTCTTCTTCTTTTTTTCTGTGTAAGTATCGATATAAATCGGGAAATTCACTCTTGCATTGAATTTTTTTTCAACAAAAAATGTTTGCATTTCCATGGAATACCTATAGAGTCTTTGTGTATTATATCGAGCTCTCTCAAGTATGAAATGTAAAATATGGTAATGTCAATGTACCTATTTCACTTAATAAAGATGCATCCGGTTAATTGTTCTTATATTTGTTAGTAATATCACCATTGATAATTATATAGGATGCATAGGAAAATACCTTTATCCTAGAATAATTCGCTAACCGATGATCCTAAAAAGTATACTTCCAAAAGGAGAAAATATATCGAAATAACGTGTAGACCCATCAGATACGTCGTTCATGTTGCAGGGGCTCGTGTAGTTATCAAGTTTAAAAAAATTAACTTTTTTTATTTGGTATGCCTCTCTTAAAATAACCTAATTATAGAAAGTTGTTGCCGTGTCTCTCCTGAGGCCAACAAAACAAAAAAATTTATATTTTTAGGTGCAATATTTTTTCTGAGATATTTCAACTCGAAAACCACTGGAAATGAAAGAAAGAACCGCATAAACTAACAGTCTCCGCTACAAAAGCCTTTCTCGAAAAATCGTCAACGAATGAGGCAAATACTAAAAAATTCCTCATGCAATTCGACACGCTACGGGTGTCGTCTTCAGAGGATAAGAGTATCACGCTGACCGAGTTTCCCCGGCACCTCCTAGAGATAGAAGGCCTCCTCAGTCTGCTTGTGACGTCAGTAAGTAGTTCATTTTCCCTCAGAATATTCAGAGAAAAATATTCCCTGTGCTCCTGCCAGTATCACCATTGTGAGAGAAAGAATTTATTGGGCTCAGAATTGACGATTTCTATGCCCCACATCCAATCACTATGCGGTATTTGTGAGCCGATAAGGAATATTCTACGCCAAAATAAGAAGAAAGGAAATAGGATGCTATGTTTTAAAATGTGGCAACTTTGCTAGGTAGTCTGAATGACGTTTATGGCAAACAGTGCAGAGGCATTCCATCTCTAGGAGGTGATGGTTTCCCACTTGGATTGACTATCAAATCTTCAATCTCGGTTGCTCAGCGGAACGAAAATACAATACTCCTGTTCAAGTGGCAAGAGTGAAGCGAAGCGCCTGCGTGTAAGTCTTTTGCAACAACCTGATTGGCTTTCGAAATGTAGCTATCCGATTGGTCTATTCGAATTTTTTTTTAAATTCCTGCTCGTAATAAATTTAAACCATGGCGATGCGATCGGTGGTGTTGATTTACTGTCGTTTACTAATTACTATTTGAAAGCCCGGATGTATGTGCCTTCGTAGAAGTCTAAATCGGCCGTGGATTTGAATTTGTGAAAAACTTTCGCTTCCTGAAATTTGAAACTAAGCCTTTCTTGCTAGCAGTAAGCGGCGATGGTCGATTTTTCACGTTCTTCATTTTAACCACAGCGAGCACGTAAATTTAATCTAGTTTTTATGGGTCTCCGTGTTTGTCCTATGTAGCCAAGCGGGCAATGACCACACGGAATATAATAAATGTCCCATTGTTTATTCTGTAGTATAGTATCATTAGGGGGTTTTGAAAAAAACAAACGTTTTTAGTAGGCATATCCTATCCATTTTTTTAGTATTTCCTGGTATTTGCCTTATTCGTTGATGATTTTTTGAGTATTATTAGGCAAAGTCATCTACTTTTCCGTAAGTACCTTTCTTTAATTGATTTTCAGTGATTTTCAATTCAAATAATTTATCTCACTGAACTTAAAAACTGCACTTAAACACATGGAATTTGTTTTTGTTTGGCGCAGGAGAAACAGGGCAGCAACTTTTCAGTTGGGTTTTTTTAGGACGAGCGGACCAAATAAAAAGTTTTTTTTTTTTAAATTTCGATAACTATACAAACTCTCGCAATATGAATGACGCATCTGCGGTCTACACGCTGTTTCGTTACTGTTCCCAAATTGAAAGTGTTCTTCTAGGATCAACGATTCGCTAGTTATTCCCATTGATATATTAAAATAAGGACGAGCCGGAGTCGGCGTACGCTGATGTCATTGTTCCAACAGAACCGAATGCGCCCGTTTTGCTACCCTGTTAATTACGATAGTTTTCCCGTTCGCTGTACTGCCCATTTCACTGAATCCCTTTCCAAAATTATCTTTTCAGTTATTGCCATTAGCATCTGCCATTTTATTAGTATTATTTTTAGCTTGCTTCGTTCAACCATTTAAAAATTAAAATAAGGAATTTTGCATTTGCTTATCAGGTATTATCCACTAAGAATATTTTTCTCGAAGCAATTTCAGTTCAATTACGTATGTTACCTTAACTTTCATAACTGAAAGTTTATAGGATACTAGGGAGCAGAGCCTCTGCCCCCCCCCCTCCCCGCGTCAGCGTTTGCGGCTAACCCTTCTTTTCTCTTCATAACATATCTCATCCATTCTTCTTTCAAAATCCATGGCTGCGGTCTCCGGCCCTTACGTGCCACTGGGCGCTCGTGCAATTTTTCTTCCTAGTTAATTGGTTCAGCTGTCTATTACAGTCTTGTACGTTGCATCGAGTTGGCTGTCTTGAAGGGGAGAACGACGCGAGTGATTCGAAGCTTGCGAGCACGGGGCAAGGGGAACCACCACCATAAATGTTTGCTAACTTTTCCGGCACAACTTTGCCTCTTTTGAGGTAACGGAAGTACGGTGCTTTGCATCAGTTCAGGGTTGTGAGCGGTTCTATCTATCTATCTCATTTATTTCGTCCCAGTTCATCAGAGTGCTATGAAAAGCCTTTTTATTTTTGACCACCAGATGAAACGTATAACGTATACCCTGTACCAAATTTCAATAAAATACGTCCACCAAAACGTGCGCTACATGGGTCGGAGTGTCAGTGTACTTTAGCCGAGTAGTTGTCAGTTGAATCATACTGTCACTACCGTGACCTATGTAGCGCCCGGTATGGTCACGTATTTCATTGAAAGTTGGTATATACTGTACGTTATTTGAACCATGGGGGAAAAAATAACTGCTCTAAAAAAAAGCGTCACTTTCTCATCTGGTGGTAAAAAAATGAACTATTTTTATCGAATCTTTCTTTTCTTCATGGTTTATATATTCTTTATACCGAATTTCATGAAAATACCTCTACATACGTCTGAGCAGTGTCAGCTTATTTATAATCACCATGTATATACAGTGGAACCTTCCATAGCGGGCATTCCCTCTTTACCGGACACCCACCGTTAATGGGCACTTTTTGAATTACGATAACTGGATAAGTCCGTTAGTTTACTACAAATAAACAGATACTCCCAGTAGCGGGCAAAATTTTCGGTGTCCGTTACCGGGAGGTCCCGCTGTTCTACTGTTTATTCAATATAAAATAAAATTCGGGGTTTCTTTACTGTGCATAATATTTATGGGTTCATTCACGTATTTCATACACGCAGTTCATAATCCTCTCAAGGCTATAATAGTTTGAAGCTGTATATAGTACTATTTTCCTATCTCAACTCATGACAGGTCAGTCTTCAAACGGAGCTTTCCTTCCGAGATTAATGGCAGTCATCTGTCCGACTTTGGGAAGCACTTTCAAGGGGATTTACCGCAAAATCCTATCACGGGAAAGAGCTATTCGAGGTAAATTTGTTGGAAGAAATATAATTCAACTCTTTTTTCTTTCCATCTACGTGTAGGACAAGTAAATGGTGCTGGAGGTTTCCTCAAGATAACTCGTCCGTGAAATACATTGTTAATCTACGATGTTATCTCACTATAATTGCAATATTATTTTTGACATGGATTACGGAGTGCAGTAGATTACTGAGAGATTTTTTATTACCAAAATGGATCGGCCTCCCTTGAATATTCTTTTTGAAGTGCTTAGGTAAGTTATTTTGCTGGATATCGAGAGTCTTTAACAAAAAATGATTGTCAAAAATTGGGAAATGACCATCGCTTCTAACATAGACATACAAATTGTCTTTCCTGGAATCGACTAAAACAGTGATTCCCAATTGTGAGTACCTCGACCCCTTGGAGTCCGCAGCTTTTATATCAATATCAAATCAAATCTTTATTTGCCCAGGTGCTTGGACCCATGGCGATGCATATGCGATGACAATTATAGAAAAATGACCTAAACGAAACGTATAACTTGACCAATGCCAGAAATATACACAGCTCATAGCAAACAGGGGCATGTGATTTTACTGGCGAACCACGATCTAGAGGTATACTTCCAATTAGAAGTTTCTAAATTGCGTGTAGTACTCAGATATAACATTCATGTTGCAAGGAGACGTATATAGTTATTAAAATAAAAAAATAACTTTCTATACGATCTCCGTGTGTCCCAAAACCTACCTAGTAAAATTTTGCCCTGTCTCTTCTGATTCCAACAAAAATAATTCCATGTTTCTAAGTGTAATGTTCACTGAGATATTCGAATTCACACAAAAAACGGGTGAAATTTGGGAAAACCTGCGTTGAATACGGAGAAACCTGTCCCATAAATTTGAGTCTATATGGATAACCAGACCAGAACAGAAGTTAGAGATGAATCCGAGACTTCTGGGGCCGGCTGTATCCATACAGGCTAACCTAGAAAGTAGTGAAATACAGTGAAACCTGTCTTCGACGGAACCTGCATCAAGCGGAAACCTGTCTTTAACGGAAAAAAAACCTTGCGGTCCCGTTTAAAGATTTCATTGCCAAAATACACATTAAAAAACCTTGATTAAACGGAACCTGTTTAACGCGGAAACGGAAAGGGAAATGTTACTGTTTAATAACGGAAAATTTCACACGCACTTTGACTATTTCGCAACCAATTGACCAAAGGTACATTCAAAATATTAGTGCTTATCGAAATTTTTAATACAATGACTGCTTGCCAGTGCGAGTTCTACTTCACCCACCCTTAAATTTGTAAAAACCGTTACCGTACTTGATGCCGTGGTTTTTGAAAAGTCATATATAATGAAGCAGTTGCATTCTGAAATTGTCACAAGATATTTTGGTAAAGGTTCTTTTCTACGGAAGAAATCAGTGAAAAGGTTAGATTTCCAAACGATATTTAATGACTTACAAAATTGTATGTAAGCTGCTTTCCTTGATCGCAAGTGCTGAGCAGGGCGCGAATTAGAGGGAGGCAGGGGAAGGGGAAATTGCTTGGGTGGCAAAATTTAGGAGATGCTAAATTTTACGTGGGAAAATCATCAAATTTTACAATGGTCGGGGCAACGAAATCATGTTGCAACCTCCACAAAAATCTTAGTCACGGCCCTGGAGCAGAGGATTACATAAACGTAGACGACAATGTACAAACTGAACCTGACACGACAGGTACTGACACCATCATTGAAAATTTCAGAGAAAGCTAAGAAGAACGTAAGTGTAGTCATTTCAGATGAAGAACATTGTGGGGTGAAGTTTCATGCAGATGCTGTGAAAACCTAAACATTTATTAATTATAGAGTAAGTAATGTACGTTATTTTATGTGCATTTACATTCCGTTGAAGACAGGTTTTACTGTATATGGATTATAAGTTGGGCAGCTAAGTTAAATAAGGGACTTCGTTTACCCTCATATAGCAACTAGAATCCGTATTCGCGTGGATTTTCTTTTTCTTAATATAAATGATAAGGAAACAAAAGCGCAACTGGATCGCACAGGCTTTTTACTGAGGGATCCACTGCCGAATTTTAGAATTAAAAAAAAAATTGATGCCAAGTTGGAAAAACTAAACAGGCACAAATAAATTACACAAAAAAAATTTTTGATTAAATTAACGTGCAAAATCACCTCTGAAACGTAGACTGCATTTTGTAGAATTGTCCATTCATATAATTGATTGTACGCTGCGCCATCTGCATTGTGCTGGTATTAGGATTTACAGCTTCACTACGTGGAATAGTCAAAGAATTTTTTTGGACCACGAATTAAACAACCAATTTACTCAATACAAACAGTTCTTCTAATATTGCTTTTTAAAACGGTCTGTCCATTTCAGAGCACCCTGCATTCGGTAATAATTACGACATTAAAACCACAACTTTTTTTTTGTTTTTCTAAAAAAGTGATAGCTCGACTAACGAAGATAATTCGTTCGGGAATCACGTTCGTTAGCCGAGGTATCACTGTGCAGTGAAACCTAACTACGACGGACGATGTATGAGACCGAAACCTGTCTTCAACGCAAAAGTCCCTGCATTGATTGATGTTTAGTTACACAAGACAGCATAAAATAACAACGAGATATTTATTCATACGAAAGACAATACGACCTTGTTTAGTGCGGGAGGAATGACAACTGATTTCTTTTCTTCCTTCCCAGAAGCGCCACAGTACCCCCCTACCAGTGCCGATCGCACGAACTAATTATTGACAACAGAAGAAAAAAACGAAATTATACATGCACTTATAAAAGGAGATGATTCTCTCTGGGGACGATTTGCCTTGCCGTAACAAGTGACAATGGGTTCGCTGCTTGCACTGTCACTGTCTGCGGCAATGTGTGCTGGTTTCACTCTTGCAATGTTGACACATACGTTTCTTCCTTTGCATCTGATGGTGATAGTGTTATTTCGCCTTGCGACCACTTCGTAGGGCCCATCATATGGGCACTGCAATGGCTTCTTGACAGCGTCATTGCGAAGGAAAACATGAGTGGAATGATCAAGTTCTTTTATGATTGAACGTTTTGGATATAATATTGTGGCGCTGCAGTCGTTAACAGAAAGCGCGCGCTTCCGGGAAGAAAAGAAAGAAATCAGTTATCATTCTCTCCGCCCGCACTTACGTACCTTCTTTCGTATGAATAAATTTTTCATTGTTTATTTTATGCTGTCTTGTGTAACTAAAGTTTCTGAACTTGTGGAGAGAATTGCTTGAACTTGATATGGTAAGCGTTGTTTATATATATATCAATAGACGTCGAAGTAATTCATCTCTGAAGCAGCCATGGATACAAGTGTTTTGGCACATGTGAGTGACCTCGTCATGAATCTGCCGGCAAAAAACATGTACGACGCACTAAAAAGACGCCTCCAAGCTGAATTTGCTGAACCAGATGAACGACGTTTGTATGGTATGAAGTCGAGCTGGGCGATCGTTAACCTTCTACATTGCTCCAAGAAATGCGGGATCTACCCAGTGGCCGCCTCAGCGATGAATTACTTCGAAGTCTATGGATATATACAATGCTTACCATGTGAAGTTCAGGCAATCCTCTCCACAAGTTCAGAAACTTTAGTTACACAAGACAGCATAATAACAGCAAAACAAACAACGAGAAATTTATTCATACGAAAGAAGGTACGTCCTTGTTCAGTGCGGACGGAACGGCAACTGATTTATTTTCTTCCTCCCCGGAAGCGCCCACTTTCTGTTAACGACCGTAGCGCGACAAATGTTTCTATGTGTATGTGCACCATTACAAAATGGAAACTTGTCTAAAATGGAATATTATTTCAGTCTCTTGACGTTCCGTTCGTACAGATTCCATTGCTTAATAAATACAATTGGAAAAAAAGTACGATAGAAACAGAAGATCTGGGTTCGACCGACGATCAACAACAAAACAGTGAATGCGCGGTACTTTACCAATACTCAGCGATGTGCAATCATCACATATACAGTCGAATCCCGTTTTAACGAATACCGTTATAGCGAAAATCTCGTTTTAACGAACAATTTTCTAATCCCTCAAATAAGTATACATAGGAACAATGTGCAAACAACCTGAGTTTCCTTTATAACGGAATTTCGTTATAACGAAGTGAGTTCTCCGGTCTCTTGGAGTTCGTTATAACGGGATTCGACTACAGTACGAGCAAACCTGTTGGAGAATGGAGAAATAATAATAATAAAACTAAAATATCCATGCGCACGCCATCTATACGTCTTTTTAAGAATGTCATGTTAACGAAAATTATTCCGAATTTCTTGGGAAAAAAATTCAGATCTTCTCAGTATGATTGAGCACATTATCCCTGGAGGTTCTTAAAATAGAAGCACGCTGAGGGTTAAGGGTATCACATACTTATTCATCAAAAATCAATCGTATAGTCTATAGCTAGGTATAGTTTTAATACTTACATCCAAGTATATTCCTTCGAGTTCGTAGCGTTGAGCAGAAGGCCTATTGTCTGGGACATATCTATAGAATTCGACGTTGTCTTTATGCCACTTGACGGAATAAAGTTTATCACCTTCCAAATCGAATGTACAATTCAAACGGACAGGATCGCCTTTTATCGCTACGACGGGAACCGACACATCTCTCAACTTCAGCGACGAGGCCTCTGGAATAACAGAAAACACAAGATGATTTTATATATTTTTAGTTTTTATAAAAATATACATTTTTTTCATTTGAATTTTCATGATAACAGATACCTACGACCGGAGGTGGCCACGCTCTCAAAGACCAGATCAACCAGGATGTGATGGAAGTATGGTTTCGCTCAGAAATGCTTTATCAGATCCACGCTTACGGGTGTGCTACACCAGGTGTTGTCGCACCGGGAACCCTTTTTTTGCGGAGCCCCCAGCATTTATGGTAATAGAAGTGAGAAAATATATATAATTTTTTTATTTTTTAGTAAAACAACAGGTGTCTGAGCTTCACTGATTTGATTCTGGAATTTTCATCAATTCAAGATATACAGAAGACTGGATGTTGTGAAGATGTTTATTATTTGAAATGTTAATTTTTTAAGGAAGGAAAAAACTCATCTCTGCCTCTACCGGGAGTCGAACCCGGGTCCCTCGATTGCCGGACGAGTGCTCTGACCACTAAAGCTACAGAGGAGATAGAGATTTTCCTTCGCTAGAGCGTATATATGCCGAACGGAACCGTGCAATGGACGGTGAAACCGATCAGCTAATAGCTCATGGACGACGAGCACCAGAGGGCTATATATATGACATGAATGTCGCTCTCCACTTGTTAATACAAGATATAGAGAAGACTGGATGTTGTGAAGATATTTATTATTTCAGATGTTAATTTTTTAAGGAAGGAAAAAACTCATCTCTGCCTCTACCGGGAGTCGAACCCGGGTCCCTCGATTGCCAGACGAGTGCTCTGGCAGTCGTTCCTGGCAGCTGATCGATTGGAGGGAGGGGGGTGGAAAAAACATGTTTGACTGTAAAGACAACTTCAACTTTCTTTTAGACACCGAGATATTTTGGTGTGACTGAAATAAAGCAGATCCAGTTTGACGAGATATCTCGGTATTACCGCTGAAAGGGTAAATGTATTTTAGTGGACATTCTCGATAGTGGACAATAAAATCAGAAAAAGTAATTTATTAATTTTTGGGCATAAACGGAGAATTTGTCGTATTCAACTAAGATTATTATAATCCGTAGCTCGTATTAACTGAACATAACTTTGGTCCAGGACGGTGAATTCGAACTGTAATGTTGGTTTTTGTTTGTTGAGGAAAGCCAACATTACATTACAAGATTGATGATGTTGTTATAAGTGTGTGTGTGTGTGTTTTCATCTCTTCTTCACACTTATTTTAATTTAATTTTTATTGGTAAATATGTGTAACGCACGTACAATGCACGGGAGAAATAATTAATTGGTTTAATGAAGACAAGAAAGATTGTAAATCATTATATTCATCAGATTCTCCAACTTTCATAATCATCGATAAAAATGATAAATGAAGTGAAATTTACTCAAACTTTCTTTATATCGGGACGACTGGTGATTATGCATAACCACCGGTGTATCACTTTTATAGTAACACAAAAACATTTAAACATTAAAATGTGTAGGAACCAATTGCGATCGAAGCCAAAAAGTCGTGTAAACGAGGTTCCGCGGTATGTTGTATCACACCATTAGCGGACAAAATTTTTGGTCCCATGGCTACCCGTTATCGAGAGGTTCAACAGTAATTCTTCTTTCGATTTACATTAATGAAACACATAATATCAATATTTCTGTTCAACTATTCCCATTCTCAAATGGATTCCTCCCGCCGAAACAACTGAAGTGTGGATCAAAAATTTAGAAAAAGATACTTATATAATAAATTGAATAATTCGCGATATCTTTCGAGTTTATTTTACACCTTCATTCTTTTTAGTCCGCTGGCCAGAAACTTCAGTACGCAGGGCGACCATATGGCCAGTATTTTAAAGCATTGATTCCCGCATTCCGAACTTTTTTTTTATAAAGTGTCCTGTTTTTTCGCCAATTTTCAGCGAGACCTCATTCCTGACTTATAAACTATACTGTGATAATTATGACTCTGCATAATTAATTATAGTCATAAAATTTATTAATTTCACACATAATTTGTCAAACATACATTTTCTTTCGTAAATTATGTGTCCTTAAATAAATTGTTTTAGCTGAAATCGGAAACTTCACTTGCATTTTTTGGCACATAATTGACAGCTTTACTTGCCTTAAAACATTTTTTTGCCGATAATTGGCAACTTTACTTGACTTTTACTCTTCAAGAAGAACCGTAAAAATGACTGCCAGTCTCCAGACTTGCTGTCAGTTTAATAAACAAGCTGTTAGACACGAGGAAATACAGTAAAACTTCGTCAAGTCGTCACCCTAATAAGTCGCCACTCCAGTTAAGTCGTTTTTCTTCAGGCTCTTCCAACGTTCATAGGCAACAATGTTATTAAACCCTCGTATACTCGTCGCTAATTTCGGTTAACTCGTCACTATGAAAAAGTTTGAGAGAGGAACGGATAATTTTTATGGCTCTCATTAAAAAAAAAAAGCTTGTTAACAGCATTGTCATATGCTTAAAAGTCACCATAAAAGAGTATGTACCAAAACGGAACAGATTAAGTAACGAAAGTTACGCTGGGGAAGTCCGTTTGCCGACTAAATTTTTTAAACTTTAGGGACTCTTCGAGCTAGATCTGATTTCTCCATGGGCCCCACTAATTTAGGGCTTCGAATTTAAACGAGATATTTTTATTAAAAAACCAGACATTATTTTCGAAGTTGAGGTTTTCTAATCTTTACTTTCCCTGCCCAGGGCTCCCCTCAAGTCAAAAGTGGGTCTTGTGTTCGAGATTACCTTGTATCTCGAACCTTGTACCTTAATTTTCACGTTGTCAAGTAATGCATGGGAGCGCCGATTTCACCACAAAAGCAACGATCTATCTGTTCCTCGTTCTTTGAAGCGGTGAAGGTAATTTGGAAAAAGTCCGTGATTGGTTGTAAAAAATGCAAGTTCTCTGCTCCAATTTTTTGCGTTATGTGAAACTTTAGGTACTATTTTGTGGACACTTCTTCCAGTTTTGGCATAATTCCGTCGGGTTTGCCATAGATTGAGTATTGCTTTTTTTGCCTTTTGTTTTGCTGTATATGATGGTAATAATATTTTAATTAATTGTGTGCCATTGATTGTCGTTGCTTTGGCTATTGCGTCTGCTTCTTCGTTCCCCACTCACCCACGTGCGCTTGGATCCAAGATATACGAATTCGAGGGCTCTTGTGGAGGACCTGCAGATTATCCCATGCCATGTCATGGATGGTCATCGGGTCCTGTATTGTATATATACTTGAAAGGTTATCGCTATAGATTATAGTTGCGTATTGGAATTCTTGAGCTTTTATATTTGCCATACATAACGCTAGTAATTCAGCTTGGAAGATATTATTGTCGTTTTCTAGCTTACTACTCCAGCACTCTATGATCTTATGATCTTTCGCTGCAACATATGCTGATGCTGTTCGTTCCGGAGATAGTTTTCGAGCCATCTGTGTATATATATATACATATATATATATACATATATATATATACATATATATATATACATATATATATATACATATATATATATACATATATATATATATATATATGTGTGTGTGTGTGAGTTCTTTGGTTTCTTATTGGAAAACTATGGTACTTTTTTGTCCCATCGCCCCCTTCTTCAGAAATTTTTGTTCTCCCAACGCAATCCCCCCCCCATGTTATACCCGTAGCTTCTGCCGCCCCCTGGAACTTTCCATCGTCAATGGGGCGTTCGCCCCATTGGGAATCACTGGTCGTGGGAACTGGTCGTTCCCCACTGACGTTGGGAATCACTGGTCTATACCAACCAACGCCTCTCCCTCAAAACCTTTTTTCCGCCGCCGAGGGCCTCTCTCTCACTCTTCAATCCCATCATACCTCTCCCGGATGGAGCAAACCTCACACGTCTAAAAATACCAGCACTATTATAATTGGAGATTCTACGATGTTTATTGTCAAAATTGTGAAGAGAATCATTGCAGTTTCTGGAGAACCTTTTGGCATAATCGATGATTGTTTTAATCCTGATATCTTTGCGAACATGCCCATTTCTGATGAACCAGTTTTGAAATCATTCAAGGGCATTAACGCACATTAAAAATTCCAACGTACCTCCAGGACGGAATTGGCGTAAAGTATACCGCACCTAACAGAGCATATATCATTTCGTAGTTTACAAAAATATATGTATGTACAAACTTGAAGAATGTATTAACCGGTATTTTTCTTTGCACATGAAATTTATACTTTTATGTAGAATCAAAATAAATAATATATAGTAAATATATATATATATAGACTCTTTTTTTGAGGTAACGGAAGTAAGGTGCTTTGCATCAGTCCGGGGTTGTGAGCGGTTCTATCTATCCATAGTAACTAGCTATAATCCCGGCGCTGCCCGGGCTTTCTTCCATGAGGCTTTCTGGATCACGTGATATCTTCTTCTTTCTTTGAGGGACATACAAATCGTGTTTAAGCTAACCAATATGGCGACTTCTTGCGCGACTCATTAAATATTTTTCCCCTCTTTTTAAGGGGCGCTAGGTATTTCGATCCTCCCCCCTTGAACTTCAAGTTATCGATGTGCTTCTTTTTCTGCTTTAAAAACACTTAGTTAAAGCTGTGGAATTACTTCGGTGCACTTTACGGGCCCACAATTCATTTTAAAACATCCTAAACTATATGAATTTATGCAGTTGAATATCAAAAGACAATACGGAGACATTTTCATGCTTGAGAAAATATAAATAAAAGTTGAAATCAGTGTTATTGTATCCAACTCAAACAGTAGGCCCGGCTAATTACTTCATATTTAATTTTCTGGGCTTCGTATATCTCTAAGCGAACTCAATATATTTCAAAAATTGAGAATTCAATACAATTTTTGAAATAATTGATGTAGCGGAAAATTTATAACAAATCACCTGAAAATAGTCCGTAACGCAGTGGTTCCTAAAGTGTGAGCCGCGACTTCTCGGAGCACGTCCAGTCACTGTCAGGGGCTCCGTTGCGAGCTGTTCGTATTATTGTGCACCTATTTAATATACAATGAAGCGGCCATTTGTTAGACTATTCTACGGAGCCGCGGTTACAAGTCTGCTAGAACAAATGGGAGCCGCGGAAGACTAAAGTTTGAGAACCAATGCCGTATCGCATATTATGCAGCTAAAAGAAGCTAGAGGCCCGTGGAATTGGAAATGCATTTTGCAAAATCGGTCAGGGCAACGTTATTAACAAAACTGCTGTTTGATGTTGTATTGTTTATATATTGAGCATATGAACGTCTTATGCTATATTTTCTATTTGCTCAAGATTTATTTTCCTTTATATGTATTCAAAACTGTTTTTGAATACATCTTTGATCGTGTCCGGAAAATTCACCGCCACGCAGTTCACCGCCAGAAAATTCACGGCTAGGAAATTCGACTAACCATTCACCGGCAAGTGATTTTGAATTACTGAATCGATGAATTGCTAATGGTGAATTGTTGGTCGGTGAATTTTTCTAGCTGTGAATTTTTGTCGGTGAATTTTCCGCCGGTGAATTGTTGGCGGTCAATTTTCTGTAAACCATTTTTGATACTTTAAGGGAACACAGCCAGCACCTCCTAGAGATAGAGGTCCACCTCTATTTCTAGGAGGTGCTGACACAGGACCAGTGAAATTCGAAAAATGCAGAAAAATGTAGCATATGGTTGAAAATTCATTTAAAATTCCTGATTTACCCAATTCATTCAAATTTTTGAGTGTCACATTTAAAGTATATGTAATTGGATGTGCGTCCATCAAGAGTTTGCAAAATTTGATGTAAACATGTTTCTCTTGTTTACAAGCAAAAGTTGAAACCTTTTTTTTTTTTAAAACAATCACTGCGCGCAGTTTCATCTGCCCAAATTTGAATTTCTGCATAAAAAAATTATTTTGTGTCCTAAACTGCGTTTATTTAATGCAATGAACTAGGCTCTTTAAGATATGTAAAGTGAAAGTGTTCAAGAAGTGCTCAGAAATTTTAAAATTTCAAAATTTATATTTTAATAAAAATTTTAAATTTCAATGGATATGTCTACAATTCTAGTTCATTTTATGCAACTACGCAAGGGACACATACCAGACAAATTTCATGGAAGTTGGAAACATAGTTCATGAGATGTCATGCGCGCAGCGACAAAAATTGATGTTTTGAGAAAAATGCATTCTCAAAGATTGTGAAGTATGAATTTTGATGAAATAATTTTTTTCTCAAACCTAGTACCATATACAGGTTCATGAGAATAGCCTCAGTGTGTGTTCAATAATGCAATCAGTTTTTAACATTGTCATCATGCTTTCAGACTTTAATTCGCCGTTTTAATGCTTTGAGCCAAACGCTCGACATACGGCAAGTTGAGAAAAGTCAAATTGGAAAACCAATGAGAGGAAAACATTCGCTTGAATTTATTTTGCAGTGTCTGTATTATACATTTGATATGTTTTAATGGATTTTAAAATTTTTACACATGATGCAAGTGAACTTCATCACAGAGGATACAATCTCTGAACACATATTGAATATTTTTACACGATTAAACGTTTGATTGCTTATTGAAACGGTTAAGTTTATTCCTCCGTAACGCATTAGATGCCAATTTCACTTGTGTATGCTTTCACCTCCCTTTCTATTCATTAATGCGATGTATTGCTTCCGTTTTCGGTGTTTTTCTTTTTTTCTATTAATTAAGTATGAGTATGAAATTACTCGTTCAAAGCATTTATTTATTCAAAATAATGACGGAATTCACTTAAATGTAATTTTCGAAACACAGTTTTCGCAAATAATGACAAGGACCTCGACTTGGTTTTTGATTGAACAAGAGGATATCGAGACGAAGGCCGTCGTTGGTCCGTATTTAGTTGTAAATATAATATAACAATATCTCAATTTATCAATATTTCTATCAACAATAGTCGTCATCATCATTAGAAAGTACCTATGTCACGTTGCTCAAAATTTTTATTTATTTACTTATTTACAACAAACCCAGATAGCATGAAATGCACTCAATAGCGAATTCAAAAATTTGTTTCTAGCCGAAAAGTCCATGCAATTGGAAAGGGGAAGCTGTAAACCAGAAGATTCTTGCTCTAGAGCAGTATTCTTAAAACGTTTATTCCTTGTGAAAAGCCGAGCAAAAATTGAGTAAACAATTTCGTAGACAATGATTTTCGTAATAAATGGGAGAAATAGTTTCAGAACATTTTGAAATCTTTTTTTGAAAGGAGGAAAATTTCTTCATCTTCTGACATATTTCATATTATTATACATGCGTGAAACATCGTTATATGGGACTTCTGCTGCCATCTATAAAAAAATAACCATCTGTTATAATTCTTGAAGTGAAATCGAAAGGTGGTTTCGAACTTTTGTGCAACATGAAATAAACAAAATATGGGATAATATTAAATGATTAGATTTGAACTGGGTCAGCCAAGAGTTTCGTTTTTGTTGAAGAAGTTGACCTTGAAATTTTATTATACGTTATTGATTTTTGTGCTGCAGACCCGTGTAAATTTTTTTATATGCCATAATATCGATTATGTTCATATGTTTCCCATCGAATTCCTACGCTTACAGAAAGTAATTCTACGGCGAACATTCAAACATAGTAACCGATATTTTGAGGTATGAAATGTACACTAGCATGCAGTATAAAAACAAAGAATATATGATATTATACCATATTCTATTCATTTCCATACGCACACTGGTTCAAAATTAAATACCAATTTACTTCAAGAATTATAACAGAAAGTTTTGTTTTCATTTGATAGGAAGCCGCAACAGTTCAAGCGTACCGTAACGCATCTCTATTTCAACCAATATTTATGCTACATTTCTCTTGTGTACAAAAATATCTAAACGGAAAATAAAATGAAATCCGAACTCATTTATCAATAATGAAGGGAACATAATTTATTCTTACGGCACATTCAAATGTCTTGGAATAATCTTTGACAAACATCGTTTATTCGCACATCACTGTTACTAAGGAAGTCAAGCAAACCAGAGCCATTAACAAAATTTGCCGACGATACTCGGCTCTTGTCGATCAATAACAATTTAATGAATATAAAATGATGACCCCGACCAACCCTCTCGTATGCCTGTCATAATGGGTATGAGCTGCTATAGTCTCATTTACGATACCCCTGTATACGAATTAAAGCTCATAGATCCGTTTTGTAAGTAGTTGGACATCCGCTGTTCCGTTGTTAAAAAATTCATATACGTGGTTCTAGCGTTCTTTCTGTGATAAAAATAGTTTCATCAACTTCAGCAGTTCCTCAGTTTGGTTTGTAATTCTGACATGGCTGAACATATATATTTTTTCCATATAAATATGCAGAAATTTCAAAAGCGTTTTTCTCACCCCCTCCCAACAATGCAGCTCCCCAAACACGTAGTAGCTTTAAGAATTTGGAGAAAAGTTTCGCGCACCGGCACTGGTATGCGAACCAGTGATTGAAGAACGGTGCTTTAAAAAAGGTACATAAAAAGACCCTTTCTGTTCCATGGCCCCACCAACAAAATGCAGCAAATCAATCACCAACAAACAGTCGGATTGATAAGCACCTCTTCGCTAACCAAATCATTTTAGACGTTCGGATAAGACTCATGCGCTAACGATTAGAAATTAAAAGCCACCAATCATAACAAAGCAATAACCACACCTGATCATTGGTCGAACAGGAAAACATCTTTTGGTTAAAAGTGAACCACGGATTCTATATTTCTCCGGTAACTATTGCTGGATATACCAGATCCTCGAGCCCCTCGGAGTCACCTCATGGTGTACAATCTGTATTATACACTGGGCAGAAAGAGAAATTATAAAAAGTTATCACATACACACACTCTCCTAGCCAGTACTGGCAGGATTTTTAGCGTCCGATTTACTACTATTTTCCCGTACTCCCAAAAAGTCAGCTTGTATGCAGACTGTCGGCCCCTAAGGTCTGGGTCTCGGCTAAACTTCAATTCCTGTTTGACCTGGACACCTAAAAGAGTGGATCGGGAATGCATCAAACTGATACCAGATCATTTATTACTGTTAGATGGTTATAATTGACTTTCTATCCCCCCCCCCAACATTTTGTGGACGGTTATATCGGGTCTCGATTTAACCTCCAACTTCTTCTGACTGAGGAAATAGCCATTTTTCTTTATAATATGCTGAGGTGAGATCGGATAGAAATGGCATCTGGGCCCTGCCGGTAATTGAACCTAGTTCCTCTTGGAAAATGAACAAGGCAATGTCATGTCTGCAGTAGTTTTTGACGGTAGCGCATTTTCCCGGTTTGCAAGTGGACCTGGTTTCGATTTCCGAGTCATCAAAGACAAGATGACTTTTTCTTTTCGAATTCACGTCGACAATATACGGGAAATGTCGGTTTCCTTGATATACTAGGGCTGAGAAAAATTCCGGACAGTTGCAACCAGATCCTTAATTTCTTCATCAACTTTTACAGGACAATTACTGGATTATGAACCGATTATATAATTTTGTCAAGTATAATATTTGAAAAAAGGAAAGTGGGGGGGGGGGGAGCTAGAGAGAGAGAGAGAGAGATCCTTGATTCACGGACATATTCATCGTCTCTCATGGACACGATATCTCCATAAGGAGACGTGGGGGAGGGGGGTTCTGGTTCAGGCCCAGGTTAGAAACAAAGCATCGAATTCATTATCCAATAACATAATTTAGATACTTCCTGATGATGCTACAATGCTGTTTAAAAACAATGAAGAAAAGGTAAATAAAATGATTGGTTTTTCATACTCAAAAAGGTCTCTTCGCGTTCTCCCAAAGTCATTCTTTCGCTTTTCCGAAGCTCAGTTCGTCCTGGACTGTAGTATGCCGTAAGGTTTAGGAGACCACATTTACAGACGGGTCGAAGGGGTACAGAGAAGAGCTACGCGAGCTCGTGATGGTACACAAAGCTTGAGCTACGAAGAAAGATTTGATTTCTTGAATATGTTTCATTGGGGAAGCGCACGTGTCGAGAAAATATGATCGAAGTGTTGAAAATTTTCAACGGAATAGATAAAATGGACCATGGGTTACTTGCACACAGTCAATCGACTACTTCGACTAGGGGACACCAGTATCGTTTTTTAAGGGGCAATTCCAGGTCGTTATGCCGCAAGGAGTTTTTCTCGAATAGGGTTGTCAATAAATGGAGTAGCTTACCTCCGGGGGTCGTGAATTCTGACCCAATAGGTACGTTTAAAAAGAAGTACGATCAACATATTGGGATAAATCGAGAAGCACTATCCATATTTCGGTTAGAAACTACCATAATTTATTTTGTGGGCAGCATATTATATATTATTAATCATTTTCGAGATGCATTCTTTTATATTGGATATTGCCGTATTTTGGTTATATTTGAGATCATAGGCGTACGCAGAATTTTCACAAGGGGGGGGGTTCAATTTTTCTTTTCCTTCTCAAGGGGAGGGGGGTTACGTTTTCCTGTAAAAACCACCATGCCACTCGGGCACCGTAAAATAACACTATATTCTCGGCTTAAGGGAGGGGGTTAGAATCCCAAACCCCTCCTCCCCTTTGAGTACGCCAATGTTTGGACATATTCTATGTTGCAGCGTTTGTATTTGTATTTAAAATGAACTCGTACCAACGACGACCCATAGTCCTAACAACCCGTCTTTCAATATCGTTCTCAACCCTTTTCCCCGTCCATCGGGACTATTGAGGTAAATCAAAAACGACTGGGGGGGGGGAAATCAGTGTCATTGCTCATCTTCCACACACACATACACATCAATTTCGCGCAAACTTGATCCTCTTTCCATTCAAAAATATATTCCGAGACTCTTCCTCGAAAACGTTCTTGTCACTGGTACGAAATACATCACACCATACATAATACTGTATGTACATACGGTTTACTATTACAATGAATCTTTCACATATGTCTACGTTCCGAGAAGCTAAATCTTTCGCATCCTCCGGGCGGAACTCGCGGTGGAGGAAAATAAGCACGGAAAAGCAGATTGTTATAAGCACACTCGCGACATTTCAAGTGGATAAGATGTGTATCAGTATGAAATATACAATGTTTAAATAAATAAATATATATATATACAAGAAAACACGGGAATATCTTTAAATAAAGTATTATATGTATAGATTTTTGTTCCAGCTTACAAGTAGTATCTTGTTATCGGTTGGGAAACACGATTGTGTGCGAAGAATAAAATATACAAAAATGTAAACAAATAGAAGAAAGTGAGAGGGAATGGAATTGAATTTGGTTTTATCCTCTGTTTGCTCTAGTCTAGGAAGAGAATAGGATATGAACTTAAATGTAATGTCATTTCAACGTTATTATTTATTCATTTATTCCACTGGAGCATCTTTTCTTACTGTTCTGCATTGCTCAGTTCCGTGTGGTACATTACACTCGACATTATTAATCATTTTTATTCACGTGAATCGCGGAAATACTGGTGTGAAAATATCGGATGATATTTTTGAACTTGAGTCTCGATGTATTTATATGCGTTCTTTTATTTCAATATTTATTATACAACTTAAAAGTTATGTTTACAGTGGAATAAGTAAAAATTATAGTTCGACTTGTGGGGTTATGGGAATTGAAGAATTGTTTGTGTATTGATATTTCAGTGACAATTCATAAATTTTATTCACATGCATTGGTGATTATAATTGAAGTTCCCGTACTCTGGGGTAGTTTATAAGAAAAACTGCTCCTCCGAATACCGCCTAATATTTATGATATCTTAATGGGACCATGGGAAAGAGATATATATGAAATAACAAAATAGTTAAATTTTCGATCACCAGGTGAATAAGTGATGCTTTTTTTATTGTGAATTTTATTTTTTTTCCCCATGGATCATATAGCGTATATATCAAGCTTCAATAGAATATGTCCACCAGAACGGGCGCCACATATGTCTGATCCGACACCATCTATAGTAGAAGGCTACCGCGCGAAGCTCGTGACGTCAGTGAAGAAGGCCATCTCACGTATAGCTATTGGATATCCGGCCGACGCATGCGCTACCTTTACCATTTTCTTATAGTATATCCAATGGTCCTAGGTAAGGGGAAGGCCTTCTGCTATAGATGGTGTCGTCTGAGCAGTAGAATATTTAAAGTACCTATACCTATGTAACGCCCGTTCCGGTGGACGTATTCCATTGAAACCTGGTATATGTGCTATATGAACCGTAGGGAGGGAAAGAAAGAAAATGCAATAAAAAAGCGCCAACTCTTCACCTGGTGGTGAAAAGTTGAACGGCATTTTATTGCATAAATCTGCCTCTCATGGGCAGATTTTAGCATATGCTGAAAATTTGGCTATTTGCAGATGAGTAGTTTTTGCGAGAAATTACTCACACAGACTACGGGAACTTTAATTATAATCACCCTGTATAATGTACGTATTTGTACGAGAAATATTTTGTTGGAAATGCGATTCTTATAATGTATTATTTTTTTTAAGGTGAATATTTTGAATGTAATACGATCCATACCTACAGTGTACTGCAAAAAATAAAAGCAGCAAGAGGAAGAAAAGTCAGTAAAATTAATCTCATATTTACGAAATAAACCGCAAACGCCCTTTGGAGGTTACAGGAGAAGCTCCAGAGGGAGATTGCTCATAGAAATATTTGTAGAATTTACTAGAATGCACTGTAGTTGAAATTTTAACTCGAATAAAGGGGTGATGATTCTTGAATTTTTTTGGACTCCGATAGTTATAAAGTCTTAAATATATGGCTATAAACTGCTGAAGAAAATGATTCTTAACCCTTTAACTGCATGCGAGAAATTGAACAAAATCTTCTCTAGCTTTGGATTTTTATTATTTTTTTAGAAAGAGAGTTTAGAATTACTTTCTTTTTTCAAAGATAAATTACATCCAAACTGTATAAGAAAGGGTCGGAAGGTGTCATCCTCAAAAAAGTATAAAAAATTAAAGTATATTCATCTCACACAGAAACACATAAAAACAAAAAAAAATGAGCGGCGGAGTTTAATTTAAAGCCGCAAAAAAATACATTAAATATTACAACAGTTGGCTACTTATCGCCTCTCGAGATTCTTGGATGGAGGTTCTCTCATCTATGAAGAACTTGTGTATATTCCAGCTTCCCCCCACCCCCCACGTAGAAACTCTCTCTAGTAACAGTGGAGCCTCGTTTGTACGACGTTCAAGAGGCCGAGCCAAAACTTCATATTAATGTGTAAATCTTTTCAAAACTGAGACTTTTCAAAGAAAATTACTCCCCCACCGGCCACACACACACAGGCTTACAAAATATTATAAAATCCAATGTGTTTAATTGCATCTCCAACTGTTATAAAAAAAATATTTCAATAACACTTAAGGGAAAAATAATTAAATCGCGCTTTTTTAAATCACTTAAAGAAATAAAATTTATCGGAAAATTACCTTTACATTGGGTACGACATTGGGTAGAAAATTGCTTGGGAAAATTTCCCATCCTGGAATCTCATTTTTTTGACAGTAGATGATTTGTAAGCAGTGGCTTCGTCTTTCATTTCGATTCAATGCTTTATGATCGCTTTGAAATGTTGCCACAGGGTTATCCAACTGTTTTGCAAGATCGACTTTCGTTATGAATTTAAAATTATTGTGTTGAATTCTTCCAAAATTTCCAGTTATTTCTTTATAGTTAAAGAAAGCACTCTTTGTTTTGACGACATTATGAACGGCGGATCTGACACAGCCAGCAAGCAAAGCATCGCAACGAGAGAAAATTCCACAGGAAAAACGATCGAAAGAACTTATTGTGCATGTGTTTCTTATCGGCAGAGACGCGTACCCTCCAAGTGCTTAAAATGTGTGCTTTCTTACCCTTTGAGAATAACGCTGAAAACACTGGAAGAACAAAAATTCTGAAAGGACATATGGCCGTCAAAACAATTGAAACCCGTTTCTTTTGGACTCACCGCGGCTGTGAAACAAGCAATATACAAATCACTTAAGAGCCCACTCTAAATTATTAAATTACCATCCTATTTTCGATTGGATCTGTCCACTGGCTATTTTTGTTTATGCCAGCAATAGTCCTAAAATTTATGGCTATTGGTGACAATATGCAAGAAAAACTGTTGCAACAACGCGTTTTCACTGCATACAAAAGTTTTGCGCTATCGATGTGCGAGTGGAACTGAAAACGTCGAGTAATTGAGGTTTTCCGTGGAATATATGAATTATTTTAACATTAAAATGTATAGGAACATATTGCGACGGAAGCCAAACATCGTATAACGTGTAAGTCGCATAACCGTATACTGAGTGACGTATAAATGAGGTTACACTGTATATATTTCTCTTTTTTCCTTCTTTCTCTATCTGTGCTGCACCTAATCATACAGGGGTTGGACAATATGAAAACCTGTGAAATGACACAGAATCTTTATTAATAGGCTGTTTGTTATAGGCTGCCATTACCATCGACACAGTAGTTCTCCCGAAACCAACAAGGGTGGCGATTTTCGTTACTGTGGCCCCGGCAAGACGGGCTGCAGCACAATATCATGCTTCTTTCGAAATTTGTGAGGAAAGCATATCGAAGTTTTTTTTTTCAACGCCCTAATATACTATTTCGCATCCTGCACGCTATCATTGCTACGACTAGACTGATGTGTGCACATTCTCGCCCGCTAAGTGGCACTCTGCCGCACTAGAGGGCGGGAGTATACGACAGGTTCCCTCGAGTGTGTTGTCTCATTTCACAAGTGTTCATATAATTTTATTCAACCCCTTTTTTTTTTTTCAACCGAGCACAACTCAGGTCTATTGCCATAGGCAATTTACTACCTAGTGAGTTGTGCCGGAAGTGTAAATGCGTGTACCTAACAGTTTGAGTGCGTATCTAGTGTTGTGTATGATTTTTCAGTGCTGCCATCTATATCTCAGAAGTGAAGTGAGTGATGTGTAGTGACTGAATATTTGTACTGTTTGTAGGAGTGTTGCTCTCTGTGGCGAGAATTTTTAACGGGGAGATCGGCTCGCATTTGCGCCTCGAAGTTGGGAACCACAGAAAACCAACTTCAGCCGACCACCACTGTGGTGACGGTGGGGCTCGAACCCCGCTATGCGAGTCCGTCACTATGACCACTCGACCACCACAGCGGCTTATTCAACCCCTGTATGTTGTTTGAATGACGTCACTCTGGGGATAACTCTATGGTTGTGGGATTTCGGGATTTTTATAATTTCGTTCACCACTATTGGCGTTCATAATATTTACTATTTCTTTTTGAGTGACCCATAATAATTCCGGCGTATATTTTTATATTTTTGTGCATATTGAAATGATTAGAATTAGCGGTAATGTTTTCGAAGCTTTTTTGAAGACGTCACTTTCCGACCCTTTCCTTGTCAGACGTTGCATAGATCCAATAGAATACAAAACGGGGGCATGGGATATAGTTCAAGCAAACCTGTCAGAGAATAGGGAAATAATGAAGAAAAAAATAGATAACACATATTCGCACGTTTTTTATACGTCATTTTAAGAATTCCATCTGAATAAAGCAATTCAAATCATCAGGTAATGATTGAGCAGATCACTAAGGTCATCGTCTAAGCACGATCAGAAGCGTATATAAGGGTGTTAATAGTCAATAAATTATAATTAATAAATAATTCTGAAGAGTCACATGCCATTATGTCTGAAAAGAAAAGTTTTTAACCAGTGTGTGCTACCAGCACTGACTTATGGAGCTGAAACATGGACACTCACTAGCAAGACGATACAAAGGCTACAGACAACGCAAAGGAGCATGGAAAGATGTATGTTAGGCATCACAAGGAGAGACAGAAAACGAATCACTTGGATAAGGAACCATACAAAGGTGTATGATATCATGGAAAGAATCAAACGTTTGAAATGGAAATGGGCTGGACATATTGCAAGAAGACGGGACAACAGATGGACCACAATTATTCTAGAGTGGTACCCCCGTGGTGTTAAACGTCCGAGAAGGCGTCCCCATGCAAGATGGATTGACGACATCAGGAAAGTGGCTGGAGTCAACTGGATGGCTAAAGCATCAGACGGAGTAAAATGGAAAAATATAGAGGAGACCTCCATCCAGCAGTGGATTGAAAATGGTTGTTGTTGATGATGATGAGTCAATAAAATTTTGGTATTTGGAATGAAACGTTCTGAGCTGAATTACATTTTATTAAACTGAAAGTCCATAACAGATCAGGTAGATTCTGCTTTAAACAAAAGTCGGTCCTGCTTTAAAGAAATTTTGGCTGCTTAACCGAATATTGCGATTCACACAGCAACTGTTAATACATATCAACTACAGAAAATACTATATTTTTATTGGATAAAACATTTGGGATCAATGACAAATATGTTGCCAAGTTAAGACTCAGAAAAAACCTAGATTTGAGATTCGGTACTGGCCCCGAAGTATCTAAGTTGTGTGTATTCAATACGTACATTTATTTTATTTTTGTTCCGTGTCCAACCCATAGATGACGCTGACTTTCGCAATGAAAAGTAAAAACCCGTAGCTATTGTGATCGCTACAATTCAATATGATTTTCATTTCATTTGATGTCTTTTTTATTCAAAAGTTTTGATAATATCCATCCTTCATCAAGAAGAATTTTCAATATACAAACCATGCTAATGGTGTTAAAAAGCAATTAAGTTTTCCAATAATTCTTATTGAATTATTATAATTACCGATAATATTAATAATCAATTTCAATAGTTATCGAAAATATTCGTAATCAAGTTCAATACTTATCAATACAAATACAAAGCCACAACAGGCTTTGTATGGATAGCAAATACGGATGCCATATATTTCAAAAATTAATGTCTAATCCAATGTTTATTATTAACTTTAATAATTATCTATAATGTTCATAAACAATTTTAGTAATTATCAGTTGCATTAATCAATCTTAACAGTTGTTTTGATATTTTGTAATAGCGATATCAATACATATTTATCGATTGTAATCATGAGCAACCGATAACGATAGATGACGAGGACAAATACAGTCATGATCGATTTCAAATACAAATGCAACGCCACAACAGGCAAAATGCCCAACGAGGGGGCTGAGAAAAAGAAGCCCATAACATATATGGATGTCATATATTTCTAAAATACAACAACCCAATTAAAAATACAATAAAAAAACAATATATATATACATACACATAATTAAATATTATACAATGCCCAATCAATATACACTGTTTAGATATTCAATCCATTTTATTATTTTTATTGCACCTTTTATTAAATTTAGCAAAAGATTTAGTATCCACAATTATTTTCAAATACGGCAATAACATTAATAAGTCATACAAAATATTGAAAACTATCACGACATTGTAAAATTATTTTATTTGCTATCAATAACTTTCATGATCGATTTCAATAGTCATTGATTTCATTCGTGATCGATATTAATTCCATCGATGACCAAATTTTTGTGAAAGTAGCCACGGCAGAAAGTGTTTGTGTTTAAAAAAATATAATTTTATACCATTTTCCATTTCTTTTGCAAAAATTATATTTTAATAGTCATTGAGACTGCGTTCGATTTCAACAGTGATTGATTGCATTACATTTCAATAGTCATTGATTGCATTGGTTTTCAATGGTCTCCGATTGCATTAGTGATCGATATCAATAGCCATTGATTAAATTCGATTCAAATAGCTTTTTTGATTGAATGCGATTCAAATAGCTTTTGTGATTGAATTCGATTCAAATAGTTTCCGATTCATTAAAATACAATAGTTCTTGGTTGCATAGGATTTCAGTAGTCTGTGATTGAATTAGTGATCGATTTCTATTGTCTGTGATTGAATTAGTGATCGATTTATATTGTCTGTAACTGAATTAGTGATCGATTTCTATTGTCTGTGAGTGAATTAGTGATCGATTTCAATAGTTCTTGATTGCATCAGTGAACAATTACTGTAGCCTTTGATTGAATTTGATTCCAATAGCTATTGATTCAATTCGATTTCAAGACGTTGATTGCGTTCGATTTCTCGATTTAAATAGTCTCTAATTGCGTTTGATTTCAATAGTCTTTGGTTGCATTTTAGTGATCGTAGTCCGTGATTGCGTTAGTGATCGATTTGAATCGTCCGTGAATGAATTAGTGATCGATGATTTCCGTAGTCTTTGATTGTTAATAGTTTCCTTTGATAGTTCAATTTCGATAACTTTCCATTGAATTTGATTTAAACGGTCTTTAATTGCATTCGATTGCAATAGTCCATGTTTGCATTAATGATCGATTTCAATAGTCATTGATTGCATTCTTGATCAATATCAGTTGCATTCTTGATCAACCTTCTCAGAAAAATGTCATGCGAGAGAAAGCCAGAGAAAATTTTAAAACACATTATTTTACATTAATCTCACGTTTCTTCTGCGAAAACTATTGAGACAATTACCATCAGCTAAAATATAACTTATGTTAAAAGTATTCTTTAAAAGCACGTAAAAAAATTATAAGAATTCAGTGGAAATTTTTTGTTTCCAAGGTTTTCTTCCGTAGAACTCTCCAGATTGAATAAAATAATAAGAAAAATTTTTGCAAGATTTTCCTTATGAGCAATAATATTCGATTTTTTTTTTTGCTTCCACTCATACTAACCAATAACAGCATTCGAATCACGTAAACTTACTAGAAGACGTGGTTTGACAGCTTAAGCTGGTTTCCGATTTGACGGAACCACTTCGGTATTTATATATAAATATATAAAAAACATTTCCCCCCAAAAAAAAACTATTTGTTGTTTGTTTGCTCTTATATCAAGGGAAATCTCACAGGTTAAAAGACATAAATTGCCCGGATGAAAGATTTGCCGTCCTTTCGGCAAGGAAAAAAAAACAAGACAATTTCCCGATAACGGCTTCTGGCAACTTTGCTTTAAATAAATCAATTTTTTTCCTCTGTTCTATCTTGTCTGTCTCCTTGAGCATCAAAATCATAGCTTTTAAATAATGATGACGGAGAAAAGCAATATTTATAATGGAATTTTTTCTCCGAGTAAAAAAAATACCACTTTTTTAAAGAAAATTCTGGTAACATATTGTTTTATACATGACATGTCATGTCAAAAAAATTGTTTTTGTTAATGTGAAGGTTAAGAAATGTCATACTGTCCGCGATTTAATCGATATCAAGATTAATGATGTTGACATGGATGCTCAATTACATGGTGCATGTCGATTTGTTTTGCTCATATGTCGTGTATGCCAAAGTTTGAGCATGTTCTGTTTTGGATGTAAAAATTCTAATATAAAAAGTAGCAATATCGTGATATTTTAATTTGAAGAATGACACAAAACTGTAGAGAAGAAAAAAAATGTGGTCAACAGTATTGTAATAGATGTTTATCAAAATTGGTTATGAATATAAACAATGACCATCAAGTTGATAATGAATGCGATCGAAACTATTAAAAATCGATTATCAGTACTATGAGAAATAGCAAAATTGATTTCAAATGCAATGGTAGTTAAACTGTCAGTTATATTGAAATTAATCGTGAAATGAACGGCTTTAGATTACAACAAGGCATTCATGAACAACTATTAAACTAACTTTAAATATAATTAATATTAGTCACTTATTTGCAATCGACAAGTGCTGAAAATATATATAAATCAGCAGCAATTATTTTCAATAAGATTATAACCATCTGAATTTAACTCACTATAAAAGCAATTGGTAAATGAAATTTATTTCGAATGCGGCGGTAACTATCGGAATCTGTATAATGAATAGCTGCGAAGAATAAAATGTTGGAAGAATTAAAGTTGGTCTAAAAAATTATCATAAAATTGACTGATAACTAACTGAACAGGTTATAAACATTCCTGACAACTATTAAAGTTCCTTCTCCAATACTTGTAATTGCTTAATATACTTAAACTTGCCCCTCTCTCTGCCACTGCATCATCGATACACACTGTCTAATAAAAGTGATCGTTCCATCATCACCATCACGCGTCAGCTTTCGATCGGACCACGTGCTTTTATTTCAGTGAGCGACTGCGCTATAACAGGTCATTCCGATTCATAAAGGAGCTATATTCACAAACATTCCCATTCACAAACTAGCCTTAAAACAGCTGTCTGGTATTTAATTTTCGTATTTTCAGCGAAAATATCCTTGGACTTCATTCATGTTTCTAAACTATTAGAAAATGAATATAATTGATTTGTAATCCAACCGGAAAAATTATCCGTTTAAAAGTATATACAACACATTTGTCTCTTGAAATCCCTCATGTAGTTTCCGACTGGGATAAGAAAACCTTACATATTTCCCCTAAACTATTAACATACGTTTCGAAAACTTCGTTACAAACCCTGTTCAAAATTTAATACTGAAAATAATAAGATTTCTCACTACAAACTTTGAAAAATCTGGTTAAAGAATAATCAACTCTTTTCTCGAGAAAATGAATCAGTGATTTCAAAGCCATTCGATACGTTTAGTGTGAAATTTCTAGAGGGAAAAAAATCCACAAAATGTCATTTTCCTGTGAAATTCTCTCACCAACTAAAAGCATCACCATCATAGACATAACGAAACCATTACCGAACAAAAGTCCGAAAATTTTACTCTCAACTAATTATTAGAGACGTTTTGGAACACGGAACACAGAAATTTACGAGAAAACATTGAAAATTTTCTTAGCACAGTGTCTTTAACCATTTCTCTACGAGATTCCGGAGGAAATATTTATTTTTATTTATTTATTTTTTTGGCAAATCTCCGCCGCGAACATTTCCTGTATATTTTTGCTCTCTCCAGAAAATCATCACTTAAGCTTAGTCTAAATTATTTCCGCCATCTTTTGTGTAGTTGAACTGCTTTCTCTGTGTCTTGGAATTATATTTTACATTTCTTTTTAACTTCCTCTCTTCCTATTTTCGTTCAAAACTTCTCGAGAGTAATTTCGCTACTTTCCTCTGAAATTCTGTCGTAATGACGCGCAGTGAAACAAATTTCAGGAAATTACGTCACTGTATTTTTCTCTGCAGAAAATTACACGCGATTTCTCTTTTAAAAAGTTCCAGTTTCTTTTATGGTGGAAATTTTGGCAAGTTATTGAAGGGGCAACCCAAAAGTAATTTGATAATGCGATACTAATTTCCGAACTGTATAATAGTGATTCTTGGTATGTTAATAAGTTACAAAATCAGAAACGATAAAAAAAAACGTTAGATCTATAGTTCGTGGTTGTTTGAATTTTTCGATGCCCAGATTTATTCACAAAATCGGCTAGGTAGGGATTACACTATAAAAGTTTGATAAAAGATCTTTTACAAAACTTAAAAAAAACAATGGGATGATTGGTACGATTGAGACGCTTATTGTTTGCATTCCTTAAGTTTTATAAAAAAACCTTTTTTTAAAACTTTTATAGTTTAATGCGCCGGCCTAAAACTGTAACAATTTTAAACAAATTTGATGCTTCAGAGAAATAAGAAAATTTTGGCATGTTTCGAATCAATTTCAACAAATTGAAACAACAGTCAAAAAAATAAATAAAATTTAAATCACTAATCATGTGGCAATCAGGGTCTGGAATTGCCAAGGATATTCAAACTCTTGATGTCAATAATATAGGGCGTTGCATAAATTCGAGAATAGCTTAAGAATTCTCAAAAATTGAAGGAATGGAAATATTTGAACACGGTTTATGAAAAGTTATTCTCAAAAGGGTAGGGGGGGGAGGGATTTTCTTTGGTATAAGAAAAACAATTACTTTGAATTTTTGTCGATACGGGGCGCTGAATAAAACAAATAAAATAAAATATGCCAATATATTTTATGTATATTTTTTATATTAGATATTTATACGACGAATATTACACACACACACACATATATATATATATATATATATATTAATTTTATAAATACAATACGCTCATGGAACTTGGCCACAACCAAGCTTATCAAACAATATATTCCTACGAAAAAAACAAGAAACAGCTGTTTAAATACATCATTTACCAATCTCCAGCATCGTATATTCACGCTGATCTGGAGCCTCATCCAAGACTCACGAATTACTCTTCCATTGTTGCTTAGCGTACTAAATGCTAAATAAAATTAGAAAACGAGGAAGACAAACGCGGTTACTCGAGAAATGAAACAAGGTTACAACTGGGAAAGAATTTAAACGATATCCAGAAAATAAAGCTAAACTAAATTTGAAAACAAAATATAAAAGTGAAGAATACTTGCAAAGACGAGTAAAAACATGAAAGAAATAAGTAACAAAACAGACGTAACACAAACAAGAATTAAGGCTACTAGAAACACAACAACTTCGGGACCAAAACAGGGCAAAATCCGGAAACTGGTCGTGGTTAAATTCAAAAAAGAATCAATCCATTTCCGAGAAAAACAGACATAAAAATCACTGACAGCTGTGTTGCCAATGCACTACGAGATGCAGACTACATGAATAACAAGAGCTCATCTAGAGCTTTGGACTTCTGTTTTGAACATATATCAGTGTAAACTTGATTAGATATAACTTTTAACCCCAATGAAATTGAAAGCTCTCAAAAATTTAACGGATAGTGCCCTTTCAGTGGTAATGAACCAAAAACCTTCATTTCAGTACACGATTTTATTTCAGTAAAATTCACCAAGACCGAATTATTGATAACGTTTCCAACAAACTCAGAAATATTCCGAAATTTCAATCCGGAGAAAAATTCATCAACGAAAAATGCAATACGCGAATTCCAACATTTCCAAATTTCCTCTGCATTTGCATCACGCAAGCTTCTCCGATCATGAAAGATGCAATATACTCAACTGAAATACTCAATCTAGAAATATCAAATTAATTTTCTGTACTAGGAATCGTGAAAATTTAAAAATCCAATCACACATCATCAATTCGCTTAAATTTTAAGAAGAAACCCGAAAAAATATAACAAATAAGCGCAATAAACGCATCGTTCCGCGAGTAAGGGTTCCCGATATCTATTAAATGATCAAATAAGATACGTTCAGAAATTTTAAAATGGATAAATTTTCCGCACATGAAACTGTTGAAATTTGAGTAGAAATTATATCTTTGATATATTCAGAACCTCGGTAGATCGGTTCCAGGAGTGGATTTTCCCCCCGTGAAACTTCAAGCTTTACGGCTAGAATTTTTTTTTTCTTTTGGGAAAAATATATACGGCATACACAAAGTGTATAAATATACTTATTTCACGGCCTCGTTTGGAGGAGAATAGAGACGAGAGAGATGGCGACGAGAGAGAGGAGAAAAATCTCAGTCTTTTCATCTCCGATTTTCATGCATAATAAACGATACGCGAGAAGCGAACTGAAAGAGGCTGGATTCTGTCGACTTCCCTGACAAAAGCGGTCTCTCCTCGTGGACAACAAAAATATTTTTTGATAGATGAGCCGGAAGTTTTCCGGGTAAAATATGTGGAAAAAAAACAGCAATCGAATATGAAACCAGAATTATTGACAGCGCAATGCGTCTTTACACGTGCGCGTACTAAAAAAACAAAATCCATGCGTCATTTTATATACACCCTGCCCCCGAAAGACGTCACTAGATTACCGGTCTTTCATTCTCCAAATTCGTTCGTACGAATTCGTTCAGATAGTAATTTATAAGTAATTTACATGGTATACTATCAAGATTGTTATTCTACGGGAATGTCTCATAAATTCGTAAATTCTTTAAAAATTTAAAAAAATTGATGAAATTGGTGGTACATTTGAATGCAGACTGTGAAAACGTTACTCTTAGGGAGGGGCATTTTTTTTGGTAGAAAAAATCTTAGTTTAAATTTTTGTCGACAGAGGACGCTTTAAACCAATACAACAGGAGTGCTTGGATCTGAACCTTTCTGCACTCACTTCTGCATCCGAAATTTTCGTAAAGCATTAGCCGGCGTCTGGAAGTGTGGTGTGATTCCTTATTGACAGCACGAACTTGAAGTATCAGCAACTATTTATTAAATGATTCTATCTATTAAAAACGAAAATTAAACGTTTACCCATTAAACATTAGTATTAGGGTCTGTTAATAAAGTACTAAATCAAGGATTTAGATCGGCATCATCAGCACGACCAGCGCGGATGTGGTTGCTAAAGGAAGAGAGAGGCAGAGATCAGCAGCGCTTTCAGGTTGATTCCAGTTCATATGCTGGTGGACTGCAGCGCCAGATATGCACGTCACAGCACAGCAAATTGCATACGCCATAAAATACTTCAAACGCCACAATCCTGAACCTTTCTTCAATATTTTCTGTGTCCGAAATATTCGTAAAGCACTAGCCGGTGATTCATGTCTGAGGTAAACATCTTTATTAATATTGCTTTATCCACCAATGCCAACATCACAATGATAACATTATGTAAGTGCAGGTAACAGGAAAATTCCGAAATGAGCTGTTAATCGTACACCCTGCATTTTCTAGGACCTTATTTGCATATTTCCAGTGATTCGTTTACATTAGTGATTCCCCAACGTGGGCATTAACGCCCCCTTGGGGGCGATGGAAAGTTCCAGGAGGGCGGTAGAAGCTAAGGGTATAGCGTAGGATCCTATTAGTCAGATTGCGTTGGAGGCGATGGGAGAAAAAATTTTTAAAGGAAAGGGCGATGGGACAAAAAAGGTTGGGAAACTATGGTTTCCATCGACTTGATAGCTGTCTTCATAGGGAGAACGACGTGAGTGATTTGATACTTGCGAGTACGGGGCTAGGGGGGGCACTACCATTAATATTTGTTAATTTTTCCGACACAACCCTGCCTCTTTTGATGCAACGGAAGTAAGTTGCTTTGCATCAGTTTGGGGTTGTGAGCGGTTCTATCTATCTATCTATCCAGTGTTTCGCTCTCGAACACAACCCTCTATCGACGAAAAATGTGTGAAATTAACTTTTTTCATTCCAAAAAGAAATTCCCCTTTCGTAAGAATAACTTTTCCTCAAATCGCATTCAAATATACCAGTTCCTTCAATTTTCATGCAATTTCATACATCATTGTAGTTGCTGTGATCTGTGAATTTCAATACAAATAACGATACACACAAAATTTGAACGCCATGACAGGCAAATTGTTCCAGGAAAAAAGGAAAGAAAAGGTAAAACATTAAGAAATGTATGAGGAAATATTAATGTACGCATATAATATAAAACAATATTGGCAAAATGCCTATAAAATATAGTTGTCTTTTCCTACACGTATTAAAGCAGCCCAAAATAGAAATAGAGTAAAACCACGATATAAGTCGTCACCTCATGTTATCGAAAAATTATGACGGCTTAAGCGGCGTGCCGCCAGTTTTAATGTGCAATTTTGTTGAAATCGTATACATTTAAATTAATATAGCATTTATTAAAGTTTGAATCAAAATAACAATTTTAATAAAATTTATAGATTACTCTTCTTACTTAACTTATTGTGGAAAAATGTACTGGTATACTTTGATATATACTAGTAATTTTTAATGTTTATATGAAAACCATATTTTTATGGGCATCTTTTTCTCAGCCACCTCGTTGGGCATTTTGCCTGTTGCGGCGTTTTCTTTGTATTTTTATTTAATTAGACTAACAGAGTAACTGTAAAAATAGGTAGCTTTTCTTCATAACAGAACTCTCTATTGCACATTAATTTTACACATACATCAAATTTAATTTTAGTGTTTTGATTCTTCATCAGTAGTTCATAATACAACTACAAGATAATCTCGAACACTTTTGACTTGAGGTGGGTGCCCTGGGCAGGGAAAAGTAAACAGAAGACCTCATCTTGGGAAAG